>NC_092732.1:29101648-29292437 GCF_047496885.1 Scyliorhinus torazame | reverse complement strand
CTCAGTAACCCCTCCATCACCGCTAGAAGCTAGAACCTGCAGCAACAAAACAGGGAGGGAATAAAACTGATGTGGGGCGGGAACAGCAAGAGGTGGTGCATCCCAGTGCCTTACCGTTGTGCGGCCCCCTATAGGACGCCACTGTTGTTGTGGTATTTGCTCACTTGATACAAGAGAGATTAGGAAAACGTGTTGCCAGGCCAAGTTTGATGCTTTTAATTCGGAGCCTCCCTGCTGCTGAGTGCTCCGCTTGAGAAACGGCGTACTGCTCCACTCGGGACGCCATCATGTGTACGCGTCGAGACAATCTACAGTTGTTACCCTGGGTGTATTCCAAAGTTTGCAAACCTCCCCGGCTCCTGCCGTTCCGGTGCTGCCCCCGGCACTGCCGCAGCATCGGTTTCCCGCCGGCGGTTTGGAAGGTGGAGGGCTGGGCGTTTGGGTGAGCCAGTAAGCTGAAAGCCTCTGAGGAAGGGAACCCCCCCTAATGGCAGGGTGCATAGTGGGGGACCGGCTGACAGCCCCTCACAGGCAAAGCAGGAACATGCCACTGGAATTTGTTGCTAATTGTAGTGCGGGGGGGGGGGGAAGAAGAGAGTAGAGAGAGACCAAAAGGGGGACTGCGAGGGGGTAGTGGAGAGGAGAGAGAGAAAGGGGGACTGCGAGGGGGTAGTGGGGAGAGAGAGAAAAGGGGGACTGCGAGGGGGTAGTGGGGAGAGAGAGAAAGGGGGACTGCGAGGGGGTAGTGGGGAGAGAGAGAAAGGGGGACTGCGAGGGAGTAGTGGGGAGAGAGAGAAAGGGGGACTGCGAGGGAGTAGTGGGGAGAGAGAGAAAGGGGGACTGCAAGGGGGTAGTGGGGAGAGAGAGAAAGGGGACTGCGAGGGAGTAGTGGGGAGAGAGAGAAAGGGGGACTGCGAGGGGGTAGTGGGTGAGAGAGAGAGAAAGGGGGACTGCGAGGGGGTAGTGGGGACAGAGAGAAAGGGGGACTGTGGGGGGTAGTGGGGTAGAGCAAGAGAAAGGGGGACTGTGGGGGCAGGTGGGGAGAGAGAAAGGGGGACTGCGGGGGAGTAGTGGGGAGAGGGAGAGAAAGGGGGACTGCGGGGGGGTAGTGGGGAGAGGGAGAGAAAGGGGGACTGCAGGGGGGTAGTGGGAGAGAGAGAGAGAGAAAGGGGGGACTGCGAGGGGGGGGAGAGAGAGAAAGTGGGACTGCGGGGGGGGGGGCACTGGGGAGGAGAGAGAAAGGGGGACTGCGGGGGGGGCACTGGGGAGAGAGAGAAAGGGGGACTGCGAGGGGTAGTGGGGAGAGAGAAGGGGGGGTTTCAATGCAATGCGAGGTTGACACTCGATTCTGTATCCTCGAGTAGCTATGTCGCAGTAGAGATGAATGGCCCAGAGTGGACAGCAGAGAGATCTCGGACCAGTGAATTAAAACCCTGACTGCCCTCCTTCCCCCGCTTGGGTCGGATGATGCAGCAAAGCGTTCTCTCAACTGCTTCCCCTTTCTGTCCAAATCTACCCCCCAACCCCACCCCAATCTCGTTCCCACGCACATTTACAGCAGCCTGTGTGTAGAAGCGTCACCTGAGGGGTGGCGCGGGGATCAGAGCTGCAGCCTCACGGCAAGGAGGACCCAGGTTCGATCCCGGCCCCGGGTCACTGTCCGTGTGGAGTTTGCACATCTTCCCCGTGTCTGCATGGGTCTCTTTTCCCCCCCCCCCCCCAACCACAGCCCAAAGAATATGCAGGGTAGGTGGATTGGCCACGCTAAATTCCCCCTTAATTGTGGGCGGGAGGGGGAAATAAAATAGCTCACCTCACGGACTTGTCCTGTGATTAAATTGATTTTTGCCGGCATAATACGTCTAGCTTTACTGAACACCGCAGTCCCAGAAAGTTGGGTGTGTGTGTTTTTTTAAATTACTGTTGTGGTCCCAGACTCCACCCTTGACGCTTGTGTTTACGAATTGGGAAATTTGCCGTTGGTGACCTTTGTTTTTTAAAAAAGAAAGATCATCGATGACCCGTTTTGGGAAAAGAATTCTCAATGCCCTGGGCTGTGGGAAGCCTCCAATAATACCTGGTGCGCCTTTAGTACAATGTACTGTATCAGACTTTAATTATCTTGTGTACAGGATTCCTTTAGAATTAGCCGTGTTCTTTTTAGAACCTCTGCAAAATGATACAGATTGTTAAATAAATCTTGTATATACATTTTTTGTACCATTATTAAGGGCAGAACCTTTCCTAATAAAATGCAGAAAACGAGTGGCTTGTCTGGGGCACGTGATTTTTGAAAAAGAGCAGTAGTAATTGGGACCGCAGGTCGCTGAGTTCTGCTCCCGCGGGTGCCCTCCAAGAATCGGGCTTCATGTCGTGTCACCATCATTTGCGGCCGGGGAATGGGAATGGCCAGCCAGCCTGTTTGTCAATCATGCCTGGAGATCGATCGCACTGCCGTAAGACGATCTGGTGTCCATCCAACCCCCCCCCCCCCCCCCCCCCCCCCACACACCGACCAGCCACCCCCTTCATCACACCCAACCCCAAACCTCCTCCCCCGCCCCCACCCCACATCCTCAAATACAAACAGGAAAGAAAAATAATCTACAAGCCATCCCATACACTGTAAACCTTACACTCTTCCCCCCCCCCCCCCACCCAAATGTTTGATGGCATCCCAATTCTTGAAAGTGCATGATAATGCCCCATGAATTGTAGAATCCTTCCCCTCAGTTCAAATTTCACCTGCTCGAGCGTCAAAAATTCTAGCAGTTAGCCCCCGCCGCACTGAGGCACAGGGCGGAGAAACTGAGCTCCCTCCCCCCCCCCCCCCCCCCCTTTCCGCACCCGTCCCTCCAGCCCAGGCTGGTCTGACACCCTGAATAGGGCTTCTGGGGGCCTCGGTTCGAGCCTCACATGGACCACCCCCAAGATTACCTCAACGACCTCCCTCCAATTCCCCTCCAGTTTCAGACAGGACCAGAACATGCTCCTCCCCACAGCGCTCACACACATCCTCCATTCCCCCTTCGAAGAGTCGGCTCACCCCCCGCCCTCGGCGAAGTGCGTCCTATACACCACCTTCAACTGTACCAGCCCCAACCTCACGCACGCGGTTGAGGCATTCACTCTCCGGAGCACCCTCGCACCGCAGCCCGTTCTCCATCCCCCTCCCCCAAGTCCTTCCTCCCACTTCGCCTCAATCCCCTCCAACGGTACCTTGTCCTCCCGCAGAATCATCAAATAGATTGCCGACACCCCCCCCCCCCCCCCCCCCCCCCCCCCCCCCCGTCCATTCCCCCTGCCCGTCCTCCTCCAGCAATGTGGGGGCCGGCACTATTGGGAAGCCCTGGACCTTCCTGGCGAAATCTCAGATCTGCAGATATCTAAATACCTCCCTCTGCCCCAGCCCACCTCCCTCTGCCCCAGCCCATATTTCTGCCCCAACTCCCTCCAATCTCACAAACGGCCCTCCCCGGAAACAAATCCTTTGATACCCTAGCTCCCATCTCCGAAAACTCCCACCCCCCCCCCCTTCCCTGGCTCAAACCTATGGTTCCCCCCTAATCGGCATCTCTCTTGACCCCGCCCACTACTTCGAAGAGCTGCCTCCAGATCTTCAACGTCGCCACTTCCCGAATGCTTGCCCAGGGGCCATCGGGGAGCGGCGCTGTTGCCAACGCCCTCAGCCCCGACCCCCCTGCATAGACTCTCCTCCATTCTCACCCACTGGGAGTCCCGCCCTCTAACCCAGCTCCTCCCCTTCTCAGCATTCGCCGGGCAGTAATAATGTAGTAATAATAATCGCTTATTGTCACAATGAAGTTACTGTGAAAAGCCCCCTAGTCGCCACATTCCGGCACCTGTTCGAGGAGGCCGGTACGGGAATCGAACTCCCGCTGCCAGTCTTGTTCTGCATGACAAGCCAGCTATTTAGCCCGGTGTGTGCGAAACCAGCCCCTAGATTCGGGAGGCCAAACCACCCCTGCCTGCCGCACTCCTCTGCAGAAGCACCTTCCTAATCCTGGCCACCTTCCCTCCTCTCGCCCCCCCCTCCCCCAAAAATAAACAAGGTAATCATCCTCTCCACTTGCTTAAAAAAAACGCTTTTGGTAAAAAGATCGGCAAGGCACTGAAATATAAACGCAAACCGCGGTGACACATTTTAATCACCACCCACCGGCGACAGAGGAAGACCATCCCACCTTGCCAAGTCTGCTTCACCTTCCCCACAAAGCTTCCAAGCGAGTCCGGGGTGCGGAGGTGAGTACAGTGGCCAGCGCTAAGGAGAAGGTGCCGGGGGGAACGGAAAGGTCTGAAGGTGGATAAGTCACCTGGACCGGATGGTCTACACCTCAGGGTCCTAAAAAAGATAGCTGAGGAAATTGTGGAGGCATTGGGGGGGGGGGGGGGGGGGTGAGTGATCTCTCGGGAATCACTGGAGGCAGGAAGGGTCCCAGAGAACTGGTAAATGGCTAATGTAACACCGCTGTTTAAGAAGGGAGGGAGGCAGAGGACGGGAAATTATAGGCCGGTTAGCCTGACTCCGGTCGTTGGTAAAATTTTAGAAGTCTGTTATTAAAGATGAGATCGCGGAGTACTTGGAAGTGCAGGATAAAATAGGACCTGAGTCAGCATGGCTTTGTCAAAGGGAGGTCATGTCTGACAAATCTGTTAAGCGTTCTTTGAGGAGGTAGCAAGAATATTAGACAAAGGAGAACCAGTGGATGTGATCTATTTGCATTTCCAGAAGGCCTTTGACAAGGTGCTGCATAGGAGACTTATATAATTTAAAAGCCCATGGTGTTCAGGGGTAAGGTACTGGCATGGATAGAGGATTGGCAGAAGACAGAGAGTGGGGATAAAGGGGTCTTTTTCAGGATGGCAGCCGGTGACTAGCGGTGTGCCTCCGGGGTCAGTGTTGCGACCACAACTTTTCACAATATTCTTTGATGATCTGGAAGAAGGAACTGAAGGCTCTGTTGCTGGGTTTGCAGATGATTCGAAATTATGTAGAGGGACAGGTAGCATTGAGGAAGCAGGTGGGCTGCAGAAGGACTTGGGCAGGCTCGGAGAGTGCGCAATGAAGGGGCAGATGGAATACAAAGTGGAAATGTGTGAGGTTATGCACTTTGGAAGGAGGAAGGGAGGCATAGACTTTTCTAAATGGGAACAGGCAAAAAGGGACTTGCGCGTCCCAGTTCAAAATTCTCTTAAGGTTAACATGAAGGTTCAGTCGGCAGTTAGGAAGGCAGCACAAGTGGATAGCACAGTGGCTTCACAGCGCCAGGGTCCCAGGTTCGATTCCCCGCTGGGTCACTGTCTGTGCGGAGTCTGCATGTCCTCCCCGTGTGTGCGTGGGTTTCCTCCGGTGCTCCGGTTTCCTCCCACACTCCAAAGACGTGCAGGTTAGGTGGATTGGCTTAGTGACCAATGAAAGGTTAGGAGGGGTTATGGGGATAGGGTGGAAGTGAGAGCTCAAGTGGGTCCGGTGCAGACTCGATGGGGCCGAATGGCAGGCCTCCTGCACTCTATATTGTAAGGCAAATACAATGTTAGCACTTGTGTCGAGTGGGCTAGAATACAAGACCAGGGATGTACATCTGAGGCTGTATAAGGCTCTGGTCAGACCCCATTTGGAGTATTGTGGGCAGTTTTGGGCCCCGTATCTAAGGAAGGATGTGCTGGCCTTGGAAAGGGTCCAGAGGAGGTTCACAAGAATGATCCCTGGAATGAAGAGCTTGTCGTATGAGGAACGGTCGAGGACTCTGGGTCTGTACTCGTTGGAGTTTAGAAGGATGAGGGGGGATCTTATTGGAACTTACAGGATACTGCGAGGCCTGGATAGAGTGGACGTGGAGAGGATGTTTCCACTTGTAGGAGAGACTAGAAGCAGAGGACAACCATCTCAGCCTAAAGGGGACCGATCCTTTAAAACAGATGAGGAATTTCTTCAGCCGGAGGGGGGTGAATCTGTGGAACTCTTTGCCGCAGAAGGCTGTGGAGGCCAAATCACTGAGTGTCTTTAAGACAGAGATAGATAGGGTTCCTGATCAATAAGGGATCAGGGGTTATGGGGAGAAGGCAGGAGAATGGGGATGAGAAAAATATCAGCCATGATTGAATGGCAGAGCAGACTCGATGGGCCGAGTGGCCTAATTCTGCTTCTGGCCTTATGGAAGAGGGAGAAAGGGGAGGTAAGAGGGGGTGAAGGAGGGAAGAGGGGGGAAGGTTAGTTGAACTCAAGTAGGAGGGAAGAGGGGGAAGGGGGAGGGGGTGGGAGAGAAAGGGGGGAGGGAGGGAAAAGGGGGGAGGGAGGGAAAAGGAGGGAGGGAAAAGGGGGGAAGGAGGGGAGAGGGAGGGGGAGGGAGGTAAGAGGAGGGGGGAGGGAGGGAGGGAAGGGGGGGGAGGGAGGGAAGAGGAGGGGGGGAGGGAGGGAAGAGGAGGGGGAGGGAGGGAAGAGGAGGGGGAGGGAGGGAAGAGGAGGGGGAGGGAGGGAAGAGGAGGGGGGAGAGGGGAGAGGAGAGGGAGGGAAGAGGAGAATCAGGTGGGTGCTCAAGTGTTTTTATTTTTACCTCTATTTAAGTTGGGCGGTTGCTAAACCCGAGACACTACACTTGTAGTGTCTCCCACCCTTCACCTCCTCTAACCTAAAGGGAGTGAGTGAATATCAGGTAAGCTCTCTCTTTTCTTTTTCTTTTATCCGCAAGTAATGGCTTCAGATTTTCGGCGGGAGCAGTGGCCAGGGGTCTGTCGGGAAGGTAAGTAGCTGGGGGAAATTAACTCTTCCTGGGTTGGTAAGTATTGTGATTGGTAAGTAAAATCCTTATTCCTTTCACTTATTCATTATTGACATTATATTTGTAATCAGTTAAGGTAAAGTGTAAAAATGGCAGGAGATCCCAGACCCGTGTTATGCTCCTCGTGCTCAATGTGGGAGTTCAGGGACGCGGCCGATGCCCCTGACTCCTTCATGTGTGGGAAGTGTGTCCAGGCTGCAGCTCCTGTTAGACCGCATGATGGCATCTGGAGCTGCGGATGGACTCACTTTGTAGCAACCGCGATGCTGAGGAGGTCGTGGATAGCACGTTCAGTGAGTTGGTCACACCGCAGGTTAGGGTTGGTGAGGGAGACAGGGAACGGGTGACCAAAAGGCAGAGAAAAGAGCAGGTGTCCCTGCGGTCATCTCCCTCCAAAACAGGTGTACCGTTTTGGATACTGTTGGGGGAGATGACTCACCAGGGGAAGGCAGTAGTAGCCAGGCTCATGGCACCGTGGCTGGCTCTGCTGCACAGAAGGGCGGGAAGAAGACTGGCAGGGCTATAGTCATAGGGGATTCAATCATAAGGGGAGTTAGACAGGCGTTTCTGTGGTCGAAAACGAGACTCCCGAATGGTATGTTGCCTCCCGGGTGCACGGGCCAGGGATGTCTCAGATCGGCCTGCAGGACATACTGAAGGGGGAGGGTGAACAGCCAGTTGGCGTGGTGCATATAGGCACCAACGATATAGGTAAAAAACAGGATGAGGTCCTACAATCAGAATTTAGGGAGTTAGGAGATAAGTTAAAAAGTAGGACCTCAAAGGTAGTAATCTCAGGATTGCTACCAGTGCCACGAGACAGAGTAGAAGTTCAAGAATAGTCAGAATGAATACATGGTTTGAGAGATGGTGCAGGAGGAAGGGGTTCAGATTTTTGGGACATTGGAACCGGTTCTGGGGCTGGTGGGACCATTACAAATCGGATAGTCTACACCTGGCAGGACTGGAACCAATGTCCTAGGGGGTGCTTTTGCTAACACTGTTGGGGAGGTTTTAAACTAATGTGGCAGGGGGATGGGAACCAGATTAGGAAGTTAGAGGTCAGTAAAGAGGCAGCAACTAAAGCCAGTGAGGTACTAGATAATAAACTCAATGTGACTAAGGGGAAGAGTAGACAGAGAAGATATGATGAACGCAAAGGGACAGGTGGTCTGAGGTGCATTTGTTTCAATGCGAGAAGTGTAGCAGGTAAGGCAGATGAATTTAGGGCTTGGATTAGTACCTAGAATATGATGTTATTGGTATTACGGAGACTTGGTTGAGGGAAGGGCAAGACTGGCAACTAAATATCCCAGGGTATAGATGCTTCAGGAGGGATAGAGAGGGAGGTAAAAGGGGTGGAGGAGTTGCATTACTGGTCAGAGATGATATCACAGCTGTGATTAAGGAGGGCACGATGGAGGAATTTGAGCACTGAGGCAATATGGGTAGAGCTAAAAAATAGGAAGGGTGCAGTAACATTGTTGGGGCTTTACTACAGGCCTCCCAAAAGCGAGCATGAAGTAGAGTTACAAATATTTAGACAGATTATAGAAAAATATTGCAGCAATAGGGTGGTCGTGATGGGAGATTTTAACTTCCCCAACATTGAATGGGTCTCATGTAGTGTTGGAGGCGTAGATGGAGCAGAATTTGTAAGGGAGCATCCAGGAGAGTTTTTTAGAGCAGTATGTAAATAGTCCAACTCGGGAAGGGGCCATACTGGACCTGGTATTGGGGAATGATCCCGGCCAGGTGGTTAAAGTTTCAGTCGGTGATTACTTTGGGAATAGCGATCACAATTCCGTATGTTTTAGAATACTCATGGACCATCATGACGTGATCATGGATCACGAGAGTGGTCCAAAAGGAAGAGTGCTAAATTGGGGAAAGGCCAAGTATAACAAAATACGGCAGGAGCTAGGGAATGTGGATTGGGAGCAGCTCTTCTAAGGGTAAATCCACATTTGAAAATGTTGGGAGTCTTTTAAGGAAAGGTTGATTAGAGTGCAGGACAGACATGTCCCTGTGGAAAATGAGGGATAGAAATGGCAAGATTAGGGAACCATGGATGACGGGTGGGATTGTGAGACTAGCTAAGATGAAAAAGGAAGCATACATAAGATCTAGGCGACTTAAAACTGATGAAGCTTTGGAGGATTATCGGGAAAGTAGGACAAATCTCAAACGCGCAATAAAGAGGCCGGCTAAAAGGGGTCATGAAATATCTTTGGCTAACAGGGTTAAGGAAAATCCCAAAGCCTTTTATTCGTGTCTAAGGAGCAAGAGGGTAACTAGAGAAAGGATTGGCCCACTCAAAGACAAAAGAGGACATTTATGCGTGGAGTCAGAGGAAATGGGTGAGATTCTTAATGAGTACTTTGCATCGGTATTCACCAAGGAGAGGGACATGACGGTGGACAAGTCCCCAGGTCCGGATGGGATCTATCCCAGGTTACTGAGGGAAGCGAGGGACGAAATAGCTGGGGCCTTAACAGATATTTTTGCAGCATCCTTGAGCACGGGTGAGGTCCCGGAGGACTGGAGAATTGCTAATGTTGTCCCTTTGTTTAAGAAGGGTAGCAGGGATAATCCAGGGAATTATAGACCTGTGAGCTTGACGTCAGTGGTAGGCAAACTGTAGGAGAACATACTGAGGGATAGGATCTATTCACATTTGGAAGAAACTAGATTTATCAGTGATAGGCAGCATGGTTTTGTGCAGGGAAGGTCATGTCTTACAAACCTAATAGAATTCTTTGAGGAAGTGACAACGTTAATTGATGAGGGAAGGGCTGTAGATGTCATATACATGGACGCCAGTAAGGCGTTTGATAAAGTTTCCCATGGCAGGTTGATGGAAAAAGTGAAGTCGTATGGGGTTCAGGGTGTAGCTAGATGGATAAAGAACTGGCTGGGCAACAGGAGACAGAGAGTAGTGGTGGAAGGGAGTGTCTCAAAATGGAGAAAGGTGACTAGTGGTGTTCCACAGGGACCCGTGCTCGGACCACTGTTGTTTGTGATATACATAAATGATCTGGACGAAGGTTATAGGTGGTCTGATTAGCAAGTTTGCAGATGATACTAAGATTGGTGGAGTTGCAGATAGCGAGGAGGACTGTCAGAGAATACAGCAAAATATAGATAGATTGGAGAGTTGGGCAGGAGAAAATGGCAGGTGGAGTTCAATCCAGGCAAATGCGAGATGATGCATTTTGGAAGATCTAATTCAAGAGCGGACTGTACGGTCAATGGAAGAGTCCTGGGGGAAAATTGATGTACAGAGAGATCTGGGAGTTCAGGTCCATTGTACCCTGAAGGTGGCAACGCAGGTCGATAGTGGTCAAGAAGGCATACAGCATGCTTGCCTTCATCGGGACGGGGGTATTGAGTACAAGAGTCGGCAGGTCATGTTACAGTTGTATAGGACTTTGGTTAGGTCACATTTGGAATACTGCGTGCAGTTCTGGTCGCCACATTACCAGAAGGATGTGGATGCTTTAGAGAGGGGTGCAGGAGGAGGTTCACCAGGATGTTGCCTGGTATGGAGGGGTGCTAGCTATGAAGAAAAGCTGAGTAGATTAGGATTGTTTTTATTGGCAAGACGGAGGTTGAGGGGGGACCTGATTGAGGTCTACAGAATTATGAGAGGTATGGACAGGGTGGATAGCAACAAGCTTTTTCCCAGAGTGGGGGGGTGTCAATTACAAGGGGTCACGATTTCAAGGTGAGAGGGGAAAATTTAAGGGAGATGTGCGTGGAAAGTTTTTTACGCAGAGGGTGGTGGGTGCCTGGAACGCTTTGCCGGCGGAGGTGGTAGAGGCGGGCACAATAGCATCATTTAAGATGCATCTGGACAGATATATGAATGGGCGGGGAACAGAGGGAAGTAGATCCTTGGAAAATAGTTGACCGGTTTAGATAAAGGATCTGGATCGGCGCAGGCTGGGAGGGCCGAAGGGCCTGTTCCAGTGCTGTAATTTTCTTTGTTCTATGTTCTACCCTACGTTGGGTGACATTGATCTGCGTTTACTTCATCAATCCCTCTTGGTATTTTATACACCTCGATCAGATCCCCTCTCATCCTTCTAAACTCCAGCGAGGATAACCCCAAACTGTTCAATCTCTCCTCATTTGTCAACTCTTTCATCCCCGGAATCAATCTGGTGAACCTCCTCTGAACGGCCTCCAATGCCGCCACATCCTTCCTCAAATAAGGAGACCAAAACTAGACACAATAATCCAGATGTGGTCTCACCAACACCTTATACAATTGCAACAATACTTCTCTACCTTTATACTCGAGTCCTTTTGCAATAAACGCTAGCGTTCCATTTGCCTTTTTAACACAAGTAACCTTTTATTATTTACAGTGAACAAAGAACAAAGAAATGTACAGCACAGGAACAGGCCCTTCGGCCCTCCAAGCCCGTGCCAACCATGCTGTCCGACTAAACTACAATCTTCTACACTTCCTGGCTCCATATCCCTCTATTCCCATCCTATTCATGTATTTGTCAAGATGCCCCTTAAATGTCACTATCGTCCCTGCTTCCACCACCTCCTCCGGCAGCGAGTTCCAGGCACCCACTACCCACTGTGTAAAAAAACTTGCCTCGTACATCTCCTCTAAACATTGCCCCTCTCACCTTAAACCTATGCCCCCTAGTAATTGAGCCCTCTACCCCGGGGAAAAGCCTCTGACTATCCACTCTGTCTATGCCCCTCATAATTTTGTAGACCTCTATCAGGTCGCCCCTCAACCTCCGTCGTTCCAGTGAGAACAAACCGAGTTTATTCAACCGCTCCTCATAGCTAATGCCCTCCATACCAGGCAACATTCTGGTAAATCTCTTCTGCACCCTCTCTAAAGCCTCCACATCCTTCTGGCAGTGTGGCGACCAATAAATGATTAAAATCAGGAATACCGAATGGGTGCATTATAATATTATAATATCATGTAATTAGAAATAAGCGATTGCCCCCGGCGGGTCCGTTGGAGGTGGAGGGAGCATACCGAGTGATGGCGCGAGGACCGAGAGCAGGAGAAATTCCCAGAGCCATAGTGGTGAGATTCCTCCGTTTTAAGGATCGAGAAATGGTCCTTAGATGGGCGAAGAAAACTCGGAGCAGTAAATGGGAGAACGCGGTGATCCGCGTTTATCAAGACTGGAGTGCGGAGGTGGCGAGAAGGAGGGCGAGCTTTAATCGGCCAAGGCGGTGCTTAATAAAAAGAAGATAAAATTTGGAATGCTGCAACCGGCAAGACTGTGGGTCACATATCGAGGGAGGCACCACTACTTTGAGACGGCGGATGAAGCGTGGACTTTTATTGTGGAAGAAAAACTGGAATGAGCGGGTTATTAAAAAGAACGTTCGAACAAAGTGGTGGGGCGAATGTGGGGGGCAAAGAGGGGTTTTATGTACTAATCCTGCGATGTGGTAACTTTTCTCTCTCCCACAGGTGGTGATGGGGGGAGGAGGGGAGGTGGAGGAGATGGGGCGTTGGCCATTGGGGGCGGGGCCAAGGGAGAAGCGCGGGCTTGGTTCCCGCGCTATGATAATCATGGCGGGAATAGAGAAGCAGGAAGGAGGGGGCGTCGCACGGTGCGAGCCGAGGTCACGGGGGGAAGCCGAGGTCAGCCAGAGTTTGCTGACTTCTGGGAGCAACATGGGGGGAGTAATTACGCTAGCGGGGGATCGAGCGGGGGGGGGGTGGGAGGGGGGAATTACTGGGTAGCTGCTGCTGGGGAGAGGGGGGAGCTGGTATGGGAGAGGATGGGCGGGGGGGCACCGCCTGGGGGAGATACAGCTGCGTGGGAACTGGGTGAGGAGCTGGAAAAAGGTGATGGCTAATCGACAAGGGGGGGGTAGGAAGCCCCCCAACTCGGCTGATCACGTGGAACGTGAGAGGGCTGAACGGGCCGATAAAGAGGGCACGGGTACTCGCACACCTTAAGAAACTTAAGGCAGATGTGGTTATGTTACAGGAAACGCACCTGAAACTGATAGACCAGGTTAGGCTACGCAAAGGATGGGTGGGGCAGGTGTTCCATTCGGGGCTAGATGCGAAAAACAGGGGGGTGGCTATATTAGTGGGGAAGCGGGTAATGTTCGAGGCAAAGACTATAGTGGCGGATAACGGGGGCAGATACGTGATGGTGAGTGGCAAACTACAGGGGGAGACGGTGGTTTTGGTAAACATATATGCCCCGAACTGGGATGATGCCAATTTTATGAGGCGGATGCTAGGACGCATTCCGGACCTAGAGATGGGAAAGCTGATAATGGGGGGAGATTTTAATACGGTGTTGGAACCAGGGCTGGATAGGTCGAAGTCCAGGACTGGAAGGAGGCCGGCAGCAGCCAAGGTGCTTAAAGATTTTATGGAGCAGGTGGGAGGTGTAGACCCGTGGAGATTTAGCAGACCTAGGAGTAAGGAGTTCTCGTTTTTCTCCTATGTCCATAAAGTCTACTAGCGAATAGACTTTTTTGTGCTGGGTAGGGCATTGATCCCGAAGGTGAGGGGAACGGAGTATACGGCTGGAGAATGGACATGGGACTAATGGCAGATGAGGGGGGGTGTCTAAGGGTGAGGGGGTGCATTGAAAAGTACTTGGAACTCAATGATAATGGGGAGGTCCAGGTGGGAGTGGTCTGGGAGGCGTTGAAGGCGGTGGTTAGAGGGGAGCTGATATCAATAAGGGCACATAAAGGGAAGCAGGAGAGTAAGGAACGGGAGCGGTTGCTGCAAGAACTTTTGAGGGTGGACAGACAATATGCGGAAGCACCGGAGGAGGGACTGTACAGGGAAAGGCAAAGGCTACATGTAGAATTTGACTTGCTGACTACAGGCACTGCAGAGGCACAATGGAGGAAGGCACAGGGTGTACAGTACGAATATGGGGAGAAGGCGAGCAGGTTGCTGGCACACCAATTGAGGAAAAGGGGAGCAGCGAGGGAAATAGGGGGAGTGAGGGATGAGGAAGGAGAGATGGAGCGGGGAGCGGAGAGAGTGAATGGCGTGTTCAAGACATTTTATAAAAAAT
Source organism: Scyliorhinus torazame (assembly GCF_047496885.1). Taxonomy (NCBI): domain Eukaryota; kingdom Metazoa; phylum Chordata; class Chondrichthyes; order Carcharhiniformes; family Scyliorhinidae; genus Scyliorhinus; species Scyliorhinus torazame. The sequence continues at coordinate 29,278,588 of NC_092732.1, read as the reverse complement.
TATATGAAGCTCAACCCCCGGATGGGAGGGAGAGAATGATGGGCTTCTTGGATCGGCTGGAATTTCCCAAGGTGGAAGAGCAGGAAAGGGTGGGACTGGGAGCACAGATCGAGGTAGAAGAAGTGGTGAAAGGAATTAGGAGCATGCAGGCGGGAAAGGCCCCGGGACCGGATGGATTCCCAGTCGAATTCTATAGAAAATATGTGGACTTGCTCGCCCCGGTACTGACGAGGACCTTTAATGAGGCAAAGGAAAGGGGACAACTGCCCCCGACTATGTCTGAAGCAACGATATCGCTTCTCTTAAAGAAGGAAAAGGACCCGCTACAATGCGGGTCCTATAGACCTATTTCCCTCCTAAATGTAGATGCCAAGGTCCTGGCCAATGTAATGGCAATGAGAATAGAGGAATGTGTCCCGGGGGTGGTCCACGAGGACCAAACTGGGTTTGTGAAGGGGAGACAGCTGAACACGAATATACGGAGGTTGTTAGGGGTAATGATGATGGCCCCACCAGAGGGAGAAACGGAGATAGTAGTGGCGATGGATGCCGAGAAAGCATTTGATAGAGTGGAGTGGGATTATTTGTGGGAGGTGTTGAGGAGATTTGGTTTTGGAGAGGGGTATGTTAGATGGGTGCAGCTGTTGTATAGGGCCCCAGTGGCGAGCGTGGTCACGAATGGACGGGGATCTGCATATTTTCGGCTCCATAGAGGGACAAGGCAGGGATGCCCTCTGTCCCCATTATTGTTTGCACTGGCGATTGAGCCCCTGGCGATAGCGTTGAGGGGTTCCAAGAAGTGGAGGGGAGTACTTAGGGGAGGAGAAGAGCACCGGGTATCTTTGTATGCGGACGATTTGCTACTATACGTGGCGGACCCGGCGGAGGGGATGCCAGAAATAATGCGGATACTTGGGGAGTTTGGGGATTTTTCAGGGTATAAATTGAACATGGGGAAAAGTGAGTTGTTTGTGGTGCATCCAGGGGAGCAGAGTAGAGAAATAGAGGACCTACCGTTGAGGAAGGTAACAAGGGACTTTCGTTACCTGGGGATCCAGATAGCTAAGAATTGGGGCACATTGCATAGGTTAAATTTAACGCGGTTGGTGGAACAGATGGAGGAGGATTTCAAGAGATGGGATATGGTATCCCTGTCAATGGCAGGGAGGGTGCAGGCGGTTAAGGTGGTGGTCCTCCCGAGATTCCTCTTTGTGTTTCAGTGCCTCCCGGTGGTGATCACGAAGGCTTTTTTTAAAAGGATTGAAAAGAGCATCATGGGTTTTGTGTGGGCCGGGAAGACCCCGAGAGTGAGGAAGGGATTCTTACAGCGTAGCAGGGATAGGGGGGGCTGGCACTACCGAGCCTAAGTGAGTATTATTGGGCCGCTAATATTTCAATGGTGAGTAAGTGGATGGGAGAGGAGGAGGGAGCGGCGTGGAAGAGATTAGAGAGGGCGTCCTGTAGGGGGACTAGCCTACAGGCTATGGTGACAGCCCCATTGCCGTTCTCACCGAGGAACTACACCACAAGCCCGGTGGTGGTGGCTACACTGAAGATTTGGGGACAGTGGAGACGGCATAGGGGAAAGACTGGAGCCTTGGGGGGGGTCCCCGATAAGAAACAACCATAGGTTTGCCCCGGGGGGAATGGATGGGGGATATGGAATGTGGCAAAGAGCAGGAATAACGCAACTGAAAGATCTGTTTGTGGATGGGAAGTTCGCGAGTCTGGGAGCGCTGACCGAGAAATATGGGTTGCCCCAAGGGAATGCATTCAGGTATATGCAACTGAGGGCTTTTGCGAGGCAACAGGTGAGGGAATTCCCGCAGCTCCCGACACAAGAGGTGTAGGACAGAGTGATCTCAAAGACATGGGTGGGGGATGGTAAGGTGTCAGATATATATAGGGAAATGAGGGACGAAGGGGAGACTATGGTAGATGAACTAAAAGGGAAATGGGAAGAAGAGCTGGGGGAGGAGATCGAGGAGGGGCTGTGGGCAGATGCCCTAAGCAGGGTAAACTCGTCGTCCTCGTGTGCCAGGCTAAGCCTGATTCAGTTTAAGGTATTACACAGGGCACATATGACTGGAGCACGGCTCAGTAAATTTTTGGGGTGGAGGATAGGTGTGCGAGGTGCTCGAGAAGCCCAGCGAATCATACCCATATGTTTTGGTCATGCCCGGCACTACAGAGGTTTTGGATGGGGGTGACAAAGGTGCTTTCAAAAGTAGTAGGAGTCCGGGTCGAACCAAGCTGGGGGTTGGCTATATATGGGGTTGCACAAGAGCCGGGAGTGCAGGAGGCGAGAGAGGCCGATGTTTTGGCCTTTGCGTCCCTAGTAGCCCGGCGCAGGATATTGCTAATGTGGAAAGAAGCCAAGCCCCCGGGGGTGGAGACCTGGATAAATGACATGGCGGGGTTTATAAAGCGAGAGCGGATTAATTTCGTCCTAAGGGGGTCGGCTCAAGGGTTCACCAGGCGGTGGCAACCGTTCGTCGAATACCTCGCAGAAAGATAGACGGAATGGGAAAAAGAAGGCAGCAGCAGCAGCCCAGGATCGGGGGGGGAGGGGGGAGGGGGGTAGGGGGGAGGGGGGAGGGGGGAGGGGGGTAGGGGGGGAGAGGGGAGAGGGGAGGGGGGGGGGGAGGGGGGAGGGGGGGGGGGGAGGGGGGAGGGGGGAGGGGGGGGGGAGGGGGAGGAGGGAGGGGGGGGGAGGAGGAACCAGAAGGACTCACAGGGTTGTTAATATATACTGTATAATATGTATAGGTCGTTGCTACAGATAATTATATATTGGACTGTTAAATTATATTTTTGGAGAGTGTTACTTGTGATAAAGCAATTGCCAATTAAGGCTAGTTTTCATTTTTGTTATTTATTATTTATTCATTTTTTGTTTATAAAATAGGTCATTGTTATTTGTGTTGTTATAATATTGTGTAAAGGATGCACAATGTACTGTGTTGGTTGACCAAAAATTTTCAATAAAATATTTAATTAAAAAAAATATTGACAATAACAGATTTGAGTATTTTGGGGGGTATATTATTAATATTGACAATAACAGATTTGAGTATTTTGGGGGGTGTATATTATTAATATTGACAATAACCGATTTGAGTATTTTGGGGTGTATATGATTAATATTGACAATAACCGATTTGAGTATTTTGGGGGGTGTATATTATTAATATTGGCAATAACAGATTTGAGTATTTTGCGGGTATATTATTAATATTGACAATAACAGATTTGAGTATTTTGGTGTGTATATTATTAATATTGACAATAACAGATTTGAGTATTTTGGGTGTATATTATTAATATTGACAATAACAGATTTGAGTATTTTGGGGTGTATATTATTAATATTGACAATAACAGATTTGAGTATTTTGGGGGTGTATATTATTAATATTGACAATAACAGATTTGAGTATTTTGGGGGGTGTATATTATTAATATTGACAATAACCGATTTGAGTATTTTGGGGTGTATATGATTAATATTGACAATAACCGATTTGAGTATTTTGGGGGGTGTATATTATTAATATTGGCAATAACAGATTTGAGTATTTTGCGGGTATATTATTAATATTGACAATAACAGATTTGAGTATATTGGTGTGTATATTATTAATATTGACAATAACAGATTTGAGTATTTTGGGTGTATATTATTAATATTGACAATAACAGATTTGAGTATTTTGGGGTGTATATTATTAATATTGACAATAACAGATTTGAGTATTTTGGGGGTGTATGTTATTAATATTGACAATAACAGATTTGAGTATTTTGGGGTGTATATTATTAATATTGACAATAAAAGATATGAGTATTTGGGGTGTATATTATTAATATTGACAATAACAGATTTGAGTATATGGGGGGGTATATTATTAATATTGACAATAACAGATTTGGGTATTTGGGGGGTATATTATTAATATTGACAATAACAGATGAGCATTTTGGGGGGTGTATATTATTAATATTGACAATAACAGATTTGAGTATTTGGGGGGTGTATATTATTAATATTGACAATAACAGATTTGAGTATTTTGGGGGGGTGTATATGATTAATATTGACAACAACAGATTTGAGTATTTGGGGTGTATATTATTAATATTGACAATAACAGATTTGAGTATTTTGGGGGGGGGGTGTATATTATTAATATTGACAATAACAGATTTGAGTATTTTGGGGTGTATATTATTAATATTGACAATAACAGATTTGAGTATTTTGGGTGGGTGTATTATTAATATTGACAATAACAGATTTGAGTATTATGGAGGGTGTATATTATTAATATTGACAATGACAGATTTAAGTATTTTGGGGGGGTATATTATTAATATTGACAATAACAGATTTGAGTATTTTGGGGTGTATATTATTAATATTGACAATAACAGATTTGAGTATTTTGGGGGGTGTATATTATTAATATTGACAATAATAGATTTGAGTATTTTGGAGGGTGTATATTATTAATATTGACAATAACAGATTTGAGTATTTTGGGGGGGTAAATTATTAATATTGACAATAACAGATTTGAGTATTTTGGGGTGTATATTATTAATATTGACAATAATAGATTTGAGTATTTTGGAGGGTGTATATTATTAATATTGACAATAACAGATTTGAGTATTTTGGGGGGTATATTATTAATATTGACAATAACAGATTTGAGTATTTTGGGGTGTATATGATTAATATTGACAATAACAGATTTGAGTATTTTGGAGGGTGTATATTATTAATATTGACAATGACAGATTTAAGTATTTTGGGGTGTATATTATTAATATTGACAATAACAGATTTGAGTATTTTGGGGGTGTATATTATTAATATTGACAATAACAGATTTGAGTATTTTGGGGGGTATATTATTAATATTGACAATAACAGATTTGAGTATTTTGGAGGGTGTATATTATTAATATTGACAATAACAGATTTGAGTATTTTGGGGGTTGTATATTATTAATATTGACAATAACAGATTTGAGTATTTTGGGGTGTATATGATTAATATTGACAATAACAGATTTGAGTATTTTGGAGGGTGTATATTATTAATATTGACAATGACAGATTTAAGTATTTTGGGGGGAATATTATTAATATTGACAATAACAGATTTGAGTATTTTGGGGTGTATATGATTAATATTGACAATAACAGATTTCAGTATTTTGGAGGGTGTATATTATTAATATTGACAATAACAGATTTGAGTATTTGGGTTGTATATTATTAATATTGACAATAACAGATTTGAGCATTTTGGGGGGTGTATATTATTAATATTGACAATAACAGATTTGAGTATGTGGGGGGTATATTATTAATATTGACAATAACAGATTTGAGTATTTTGAGGGGTATATGATTAATATTGACAATAACAGATTTGAGTATTTTGGAGGGTGTATATTATTAATATTGACAATAACAGATTTGAGTATTTTGGGGGGTGTATATTATTAATATTGACAATAAAAGATTTGAGTATTTTGGAGGGTGTATATTATTAATATTGACAATAACAGATTTGAGTATTATGGAGGGTGTATATTATTAATATTGACAATGACAGATTTAAGTATTTTGGGGGGGTATATTATTAATATTGACAATAACAGATTTGAGTATTTTGGGGTGTATATTATTAATATTGACAATAACAGATTTGAGTATTTTGGGGGGTGTATATTATTAATATTGACAATAATAGATTTGAGTATTTTGGAGGGTGTATATTATTAATATTGACAATAACAGATTTGAGTATTTTGGGGGGGTAAATTATTAATATTGACAATAACAGATTTGAGTATTTTGGGGTGTAGATTATTAATATTGACAATAATAGATTTGAGTATTTTGGAGGGTGTATATTATTAATATTGACAATAACAGATTTGAGTATTTTGGGGGGTATATTATTAATATTGACAATAACAGATTTGAGTATTTTGGGGTGTATATGATTAATATTGACAATAACAGATTTGAGTATTTTGGAGGGTGTATATTATTAATATTGACAATGACAGATTTAAGTATTTTGGGGTGTATATTATTAATATTGACAATAACAGATTTGAGTATTTTGGGGGTGTATATTATTAATATTGACAATAACAGATTTGAGTATTTTGGGGGGTATATTATTAATATTGACAATAACAGATTTGAGTATTTTGGAGGGTGTATATTATTAATATTGACAATAACAGATTTGAGTATTTTGGGGGGTGTATATTATTAATATTGACAATAACAGATTTGAGTATTTTGGGGTGTATATGATTAATATTGACAATAACAGATTTGAGTATTTTGGAGGGTGTATATTATTAATATTGACAATGACAGATTTAAGTATTTTGGGGGGAATATTATTAATATTGACAATAACAGATTTGAGTATTTTGGGGTGTATATGATTAATATTGACAATAACAGATTTCAGTATTTTGGAGGGTGTATATTATTAATATTGACAATAACAGATTTGAGTATTTGGGTTGTATATTATTAATATTGACAATAACAGATTTGAGTATTTTGGGGGGTGTATATTATTAATATTGACAATAACAGATTTGAGTATGTGGGGGGTATATTATTAATATTGACAATAACAGATTTGAGTATTTTGAGGGGTATATGATTAATATTGACAATAACAGATTTGAGTATTTTGGAGGGTGTATATTATTAATATTGACAATAACAGATTTGAGTATTTTGGGGGGTGTATATTATTAATATTGACAATAAAAGATTTGAGTATTTTGGAGGGTGTATATTATTAATATTGACAATAACAGATTTGAGTATTTTGGGGTGTATATTATTAATATTGACAATAACAGATTTGAGTATTTTGGGGGGTGTATATTATTAATATTGACAATAACAGATTTGAGTATTCTGGGGGGGTGTATATTATTAATATTGACAATAACAGATTTGAGTATTTTGGGGTGTATATTATTAATATTGACAATAACATATTTGAGTATTTTGGGGGGTGTATATTATTAATATTGACAATAACAGATTTGAGTATTCTGGGGGGTGTATATTATTAATATTGACAATAGCAGATTTGAGTATTTGGGGGGGTATATTATTAATATTGACAATAACAGATGAGTATTTTGGGGTGTATATTATTAATATTGACAACAACAGATTTGAGTATTTTGGGGGGTATATGATTAATATTGACAATAACAGATTTGAGTATTTTGGGGGGTATATTATTAATATTGACAATAACAGAATTGAGTATTTTGGGGTGTATATTATTAATATTGACAATAACAGATTTGAGTATTTTGGGGGGTGTATATTATTAATATTGACAATGACAGATTTAAGTATTTTGGGGGGTATATTATTAATATTGACAATAACAGATTTGAGTATTTTGGGGTGTATATTATTAATATTGACAATAACAGATTTGAGTATTTTGGGGGTTGTATATTATTAATATTGACAATAACAGATTTGAGTATTTTGGGGTGTATGTTATTAATATTGACAATAACAGATTTGAGTATTTTGGAGGGTGTATATTATTAATATTGACAATAACAGATTTGAGTATTTTGGGGGGTGTATATTATTAATATTGACAATAACAGATTTGAGTATTTTGGGGTGTATATTATTAATATTGACAATAACAGATTTGAGTATTTTGGGGTGTATATTATTAATATTGACAATAACAGATTTGAGTATTTGGGGGGGTGTATATTATTAATATTGACAATAACAGATTTGAGTATTTTGGGGGGTATATGATTAATATTGACAATAACAGATTTGAGTATTTTGGGGGTATATTATTAATATTGACAATAACAGATTTGAGTATTTTGGGGGGTATATTATTAATATTGACAATAACAGATTTGAGTATTTTGGGGGGTGTATATTATTAATATTGACAATAACAGATTTGAGTATTTTGGGTAGGGTGTATATTATTAATATTGACAATAACAGATTTGAGTATTTTGGGGTGTATATTATTAATATTGACAATAACAGATTTCAGTATTTTGGGGGGTATATTATTAATATTGACAATAACAGATTTGAGTATTTTGGGGAGTGTATATTATTAATATTGACAATAACAGATTTGAGTATTTTGGGGTGTATATTATTAATATTGACAATAACAGATTTGAGTATTTTGGGGGGTATATTATTAATATTGACAATAACAGATTTGAGTATTTTGGGTGGTGTATATTATTAATATTGACAATAACAGATTTGAGTATTTTGGGGGGTATGTTATTAATATTGACAATAACAGATTTGAGTATTTGGGGGGTATATTATTAATATTGACAATAACAGATTTGAGTATTTTGGGGGGTGTATATTATTAATATTGACAATAACAGATTTGAGTATTTGGGGGGTGTATATTATTAATATTGACAATAACAGATTTCAGTATTTTGGGGGGGTATATTATTAATATTGACAATAACAGATTTGAGTATTTTGGAGGGTGTATATTATTAATATTGACAATAACAGATTTCAGTATTTTGGGGGGTGTATATTATAAATATTGACAATAACCGATTTGAGTATTTTGGGGTGTATATGATTAATATTGACAATAACAGATTTCAGTATTTTGGGGAGGTGTAAATTATTAATATTGACAATAACAGATTTGAGTATTTTGGGGGGTGTATATTATTAATATTGACAATAACAGATTTGAGTATTTTGGGGGGTATATTATTAATATTGACAATAACAGATTTGAGTATTTTTGGGGGGTATATATGATTAATATTGACAATAACAGATTTCAGTATTTTGGGGAGGTGTATATTATTAATATTGACAATAACAGATTTGAGTATTTTGGGGGGTGTATATTATTAATATTGACAATAACAGATTTGAGTATTTTGGTGTGTATATTATTAATATTGACAATAACAGATTTGAGTATTTTGGAGGGTGTATATTATTAATATTGACAATAACAGATTTCAGTATTTTGGGGGGTGTATATTATTAATATTGACAATAAACGATTTGAGTATTTTGGAGGGGGGTATATTATTAATATTGACAATAACAGATTTGAGTATTTTGGGGGGTGTATATTATTAATATTGACAATAACAGATTTGAGTATTTTGGGGTGTATATTATTAATATTGACAATAACAGATTTGAGTATTTTGGGGGGTATATTATTAATATTGACAATAACAGATTTGAGTATTTTTGGGGGGTGTATATTATTAATATTGACAATAACAGATTTGAGTATTTGGGGTGTATATTATTAATATTGACAATAACAGATTTGAGTATTTTGGGGGGTATATTATTAATATTGACAATAACAGATTTGAGTATTTTGGAGGGTGTATATTATTAATATTGACAATAACAGATTTCAGTATTTTGGGGGGTATATTATTAATATTGACAATAACAGATTTGAGTATTTTGGAGGGGGGTATATTATTAATATTGACAATAACAGATTTGAGTATTTTGGGGGGGTATATTATTAATATTGACAATAACCGATTTGAGTATTTTGGGGTGTATATTATTAATATTGACAATAACCGATTTGAGTATTTTGGAGGGGGGTATATTATTAATATTGACAATAACAGATTTGAGTATTTTGGGGGGGTATATTATTAATGTTGACAATAACAGATTTGAGTATTTGGGGTGTATATTATTAATATTGACAATAACAGATTTGAGTGTTTGGGGGGGTGTATATTATTAATATTAACAATAACAGATTTGAGTGTTTGGGGGGGTGTATATTATTAATATTGACAATAACAGATTTGAGTATTTTGGGGTGTATATTATTAATATTGACAATAACAGATTTGAGTGTTTGCGGGGTGTATATTATTAATATTGACAATAACAGATTTGAGTATTTTTGGGGGTGTATATTATTAATATTGACAATAACAGATTTGAGTGTTTGGGGGGTGTATATTATTAATATTGACAATAACAGATTTGAGTATTTTGGAGGGTGTATATTATTAATATTGACAATAACAGATTTGAGTATTTTTGGGGGTGTATATTATTAATATTGACAATAACAGATTTGAGTGTTTAGGGGGGTGTATATTATTAATATTGACAATAACAGATTTGAGTATTTGGGGTGTATATTATTAATATTGACAATAACAGATTTGAGTATTTTGGGGGGGTATATTATTAATATTGACAATAACAGATTTGAGTATTTGGGGTGTATATTATTAAAATTGACAATAACAGATTTGAGTATTTTGGGGGGGTATATTATTAATATTGACAATAACAGATTTGAGTATTTTGGGGGGTATATTATTAATATTGACAATAACAGATTTGAGTATTTTGGGGGGGTATATTATTAATATTGACAATAAAAGATTTGAGAATTTTGGGGGAGTATATTATTAATATTGACAATAACAGATTTGATTATTTTGGGGGGGTATATTATTAATATTGACAATAACAGATTTGAGTATTTTGGGGGTATATTATTAATATTGACAATAACAGATTTGAGTATTTTGGGGGGATATATTATTAATATTGACAATAACAGATTTGAGTGTTTTGGGGGGTATATTATTAATATTGACAATAACAGATTTGAGTATTTTGGGGTGTATATTATTAATATTGACAATAACAGATTTCAGTATTTTGGGGGGGTATATTATTAATATTGACAATAACAGATTTGAGTATTTTGGGGGTATATTATTAATATTGACAATAACATTTGAGTATTTTGGGGGGGTATATTATTAATATTGACAATAACAGATTTGAGTATTTTGGGGGGGTATATTATTAATATTGACAATAACAGATTTGAGTATTTTGGGGGTATATTATTAATATTGACAATAACAGATTTGAGTATTTTGGGGGGGTATATTATTAATATTGACAATGACAGATTTGAGTATTTTGGGTAGGGTGTATATTATTAATATTGACAATAACAGATTTGAGTATTTGGGGTGTATATTATTAATATTGACAATAACAGATTTGAGTATTTGGGGTGTATATTATTAATATTGACAATAACAGATTTGAGTATTTTGGAGGGTGTATATTATTAATATTGACAGTAACAGATTTGAGTATTTGGGGTGTATATTATTAATATTGACAACAACAGATTTGAGTATTTTGGGGTGTATATTATTAATATTGACAATAACAGATTTGAGTATTTTGGAGGGTGTATATTATTAATATTGACAATAACAGATTTGAGTATTTGGGGGGGTATATTATTAATATTGACAATAACAGATTTGAGTATTTGGGGTGTATATTATTAATATTGACAACAACAGATTTGAGTATTTTGTGGGGGGTATATTATTAATATTGACAATAACAGATTTGAGTATTTGGGGGGTATATGATTAATATTGACAATAACAGATTTGAGTATTTGGGGGGTATATTATTAATATTGACAACAACAGATTTGAGTATTTTGTGGGGTGTATATTATTAATATTGACAACAACAGATTTGAGTATTTTGTGGGGGGTATATTATTAATATTGACAATAACAGATTTGAGTATTTGGGGGGTATATGATTAATATTGACAATAACAGATTTGAGTATTTGGGGGGTATATGATTAATATTGACAATAACAGATTTGAGTATTTGGGGGGTATATGATTAATATTGACAATAACAGATTTGAGTATTTGGGGGGTATATTATTAATATTGACAACAACAGATTTGAGTATTTTGTGGGGGGTATATTATTAATATTGACAATAACAGATTTGAGTATTTGGGGGGTATATGATTAATATTGACAATAACAGATTTGAGTATTTGGGGGGTATATGATTAATATTGACAATAACAGATTTGAGTATTTGGGGGGTTTATGATTAATATTGACAATAACAGATTTGAGTATTTGGGGGGTATATGATTAATATTGACAATAACAGATTTGAGTATTTGGGGGGTATATGATTAATATTGACAATAACAGATTTGAGTATTTTGGGGGGGGGGTGTATATTATTAATATTGACAATAACAGATTTGAGTATTTGTGGGGTATATTATTAATATTGACAATAACAGATTTGAGTATTTTGGGGTGTATATTATTAATATTGACAATAATAGATTTGAGTATTTGGGGGGTATATTATTAATATTGACAATTACAGATTTGAGTATTTGGGGGGTATATTATTAATATTGACAACAACAGATTTGAGTATTTTGGGGGGTATATTATTAATATTGACAATAACAGATTTGAGTATTTTGTGGGGTGTATATTATTAATATTGACAATGACAGATTTGAGTATTTTGGGTGTATATTATTAATATTGACAATAACAGATTTGAGTATTTTGGGGTGTATATTATTAATATTGACAATAACAGATTTGAGTATTTGGGGGGTATATTATTAATATTGACAACAACAGATTTGAGTATTTTGGGGGGTATATTATTAATATTGACAATAACAGATTTGAGTATTTTGTGGGGTGTATATTATTAATATTGACAATGACAGATTTGAGTATTTTGGGGGGTATATTATTAATATTGACAATAACAGATTTGAGTATTTTGGGGTGTATATTATTAATATTGACAATAACAGATTTGAGTATTTTGGGGGGTATATTATTAATATTGACAATAACAGATTTGAGTATTTTGGGGTGTATATTATTAATATTGACAATAACAGATTTGAGTATTTTGTGGTGTATATTATTAATATTGACAATGACAGATTTGAGTATTTTGGGTGTATATTATTAATATTGACAATAACAGATTTGAGTATTTGGGGTGTATATTATTAATATTGACAATAACAGATTTGAGTATTTTGTGGTGTGTATATTATTAATATTGACAATAACAGATTTGAGTATTTGGGGTGTATATTATTAATATTGACAATGACAGATTTGAGTATTTGGGGGGTATATGATTAATATTGACAATAACAGATTTGAGTATTTGGGGGGTATATGATTAATATTGACAATAACAGATTTGAGTATTTGGGGGGTATATTATTAATATTGACAACAACAGATTTGAGTATTTTGTGGGGGGTATATTATTAATATTGACAATAACAGATTTGAGTATTTGGGGGGTATATGATTAATATTGACAATAACAGATTTGAGTATTTGGGGGGTATATGATTAATATTGACAATAACAGATTTGAGTATTTGGGGGGTATATGATTAATATTGACAATAACAGATTTGAGTATTTGGGGGGTATATGATTAATATTGACAATAACAGATTTGAGTATTTGGGGGGTATATGATTAATATTGACAATAACAGATTTGAGTATTTTGGGGGGGGTGTATATTATTAATATTGACAATAACAGATTTGAGTATTTGTGGGGTATATTATTAATATTGACAATAACAGATTTGAGTATTTTGGGGTGTATATTATTAATATTGACAATAATAGATTTGAGTATTTGGGGGGTATATTATTAATATTGACAATTACAGATTTGAGTATTTGGGGGGTATATTATTAATATTGACAACAACAGATTTGAGTATTTTGGGGGGTATATTATTAATATTGACAATAACAGATTTGAGTATTTTGTGGGGTGTATATTATTAATATTGACAATGACAGATTTGAGTATTTTGGGTGTATATTATTAATATTGACAATAACAGATTTGAGTATTTTGGGGTGTATATTATTAATATTGACAATAACAGATTTGAGTATTTGGGGGGTATATTATTAATATTGACAACAACAGATTTGAGTATTTTGGGGGGTATATTATTAATATTGACAATAACAGATTTGAGTATTTTGTGGGGTGTATATTATTAATATTGACAATGACAGATTTGAGTATTTTGGGGGGTATATTATTAATATTGACAATAACAGATTTGAGTATTTTGGGGTGTATATTATTAATATTGACAATAACAGATTTGAGTATTTTGGGGGGTATATTATTAATATTGACAATAACAGATTTGAGTATTTTGGGGTGTATATTATTAATATTGACAATAACAGATTTGAGTATTTTGTGGTGTATATTATTAATATTGACAATGACAGATTTGAGTATTTTGGGTGTATATTATTAATATTGACAATAACAGATTTGAGTATTTGGGGTGTATATTATTAATATTGACAATAACAGATTTGAGTATTTTGTGGTGTGTATATTATTAATATTGACAATAACAGATTTGAGTATTTGGGGTGTATATTATTAATATTGACAATGACAGATTTGAGTATTTGGGGTGAATATTATTAATATTGACAATAACAGATTTGAGTATTTTGTGGTGTGTATATTATTAATATTGACAATGACAGATTTGAGTATTTGGGGTGTATATTATTAATATTGACAATAACAGATTTGAGTATTTTGGGGTGTATATTATTAATATTGACAATAACAGATTTGAGTATTTGGGGGGTATATTATTAATATTGACAACAACAGATTTGAGTATTTTGGGGGGTATATTATTAATATTGACAATAACAGATTTGAGTATTTTGTGGGGTGTATATTATTAATATTGACAATGACAGATTTGAGTATTTTGGGGGGTATATTATTAATATTGACAATAACAGATTTGAGTATTTTGGGGTGTATATTATTAATATTGACAATAACAGATTTGAGTATTTTGGGGGGTATATTATTAATATTGACAATAACAGATTTGAGTATTTTGGGGTGTATATTATTAATATTGACAATAACAGATTTGAGTATTTTGTGGTGTATATTATTAATATTGACAATGACAGATTTGAGTATTTTGGGTGTATATTATTAATATTGACAATAACAGATTTGAGTATTTGGGGTGTATATTATTAATATTGACAATAACAGATTTGAGTATTTTGTGGTGTGTATTTTATTAATATTGACAATAACAGATTTGAGTATTTGGGGTGTATATTATTAATATTGACAATGACAGATTTGAGTATTTGGGGTGTATATTATTAATATTGACAATAACAGATTTGAGTATTTTGTGGTGTGTATATTATTAATATTGACAATAACAGATTTGAGTATTTGGGGTGTATATTATTAATATTGACAATAACAGATTTGAGTATTTGGGGTGTATATTATTAATATTGACAATAACAGATTTGAGTATTTTGGGGTGTATATTATTAATATTGACAATAACAGATTTGAGTATTTTGGGTGTATATTATTAATATTGACAATAACAGATTTGAGTATTTTGTGGTGTGTATATTATTAATATTGACAATAACAGATTTGAGTATTTGGGGTGTATATTATTAATATTGACAATGACAGATTTGAGTATTTTGGGTGTATATTATTAATATTGACAATAACAGATTTGAGTATTTTGTGGTGTGTATATTATTAATATTGACAATAACAGATTTGAGTATTTGGGGTGTATATTATTAATATTGACAATAACAGATTTGAGTATTTTGTGGTGTGTATATTATTAATATTCACAATAACAGATTTGAGTATTTGGGGTGTATATTATTAATATTGACAATGACAGATTTGAGTATTTGGGGTGTATATTATTAATATTGACAATAACAGATTTGAGTATTTTGTGGTGTGTATATTATTAATATTGACAATAACAGATTTGAGTATTTGGGGTGTATATTATTAATATTGACAATAACAGATTTGAGTATTTGGGGTGTATATTATTAATATTGACAATAACAGATTTGAGTATTTTGGGGTGTATATTATTAATATTGACAATAACAGATTTGAGTATTTTGGGTGTATATTATTAATATTGACAATAACAGATTTGAGTATTTTGTGGTGTGTATATTATTAATATTGACAATAACAGATTTGAGTATTTGGGGTGTATATTATTAATATTGACAATAACAGATTTGAGTATTTTGTGGTGTGTATATTATTAATATTGACAATAACAGATTTGAGTATTTTGGGGGGGTATATTATTAATATTGGCAATAACAGATTTGAGTATTGTGGGGGGGTGTATATTATTAATATTGACAATAACAGATTTGAGTATTTTGGGGTGTATATTATTAATATTGACAATAACAGATTTGAGTATTGTGGGGGGGTGTATATTATTAATATTGACAATAACAGATTTGAGTATTTTTGGGGGTGTATATTATTAATATTGGCAATAACAGATTTGAGTATTGTGGGGGGGTGTATATTATTAATATTGACAATAACAGATTTGAGTATTTGGGGGGGTATATTATTAATATTGACAATAACAGATTTGAGTATTTTGGGGGTGTATATTATTAATATTGACAATAACAGATTTGAGTATTTGGGGTGTATATTATTAATATTGACAATAACAGATTTGAGTATTTTGGGGGGTATATTATTAATATTGACAATAACAGATTTGAGTATTTTGGGGGGGTATATTATTAATATTGACAATAACAGATTTGAGTATTTGGGGTGTATATTATTAATATTGACAATAACAGATTTGAGTATTTGGGGTGTATATTATTAATATTGACAATAACAGATTTGAGTATTTTGGGGTGTATATTATTAATATTGACAATAACAGATTTGAGTATTTGGGGGGGTATATTATTAATATTGACAACAACAGATTTGAGTATTTTGGGTGTATATTATTAATATTGACAATAACAGATTTGAGTATTTGGGGTGTATATTATTAATATTGACAATAACAGATTTGAGTATTTTGTGGTGTGTATATTATTAATATTGACAATAACAGATTTGAGTATTTGGGGTGTATATTATTAATATTGACAATGACAGATTTGAGTATTTTGGGTGTATATTATTAATATTGACAATAACAGATTTGAGTATTTTGTGGTGTGTATATTATTAATATTGACAATAACAGATTTGAGTATTTGGGGCGTATATTATTAATATTGACAATAACAGATTTGAGTATTTTGTGGTGTGTATATTATTAATATTGACAATAACAGATTTGAGTATTTGGGGTGTATATTATTAATATTGACAATGACAGATTTGAGTATTTGGGGTGTATATTATTAATATTGACAATAACAGATTTGAGTATTTTGTGGTGTGTATATTATTAATATTGACAATAACAGATTTGAGTATTTGGGGTGTATATTATTAATATTGACAATAACAGATTTGAGTATTTGGGGTGTATATTATTAATATTGACAATAACAGATTTGAGTATTTTGGGGTGTATATTATTAATATTGACAATAACAGATTTGAGTATTTTGGGTGTATATTATTAATATTGACAATAACAGATTTGAGTATTTTGTGGTGTGTATATTATTAATATTGACAATAACAGATTTGAGTATTTGGGGTGTATATTATTAATATTGACAATAACAGATTTGAGTATTTTGTGGTGTGTATATTATTAATATTGACAATAACAGATTTGAGTATTTTGGGGGGGTATATTATTAATATTGGCAATAACAGATTTGAGTATTGTGGGGGGTGTATATTATTAATATTGACAATAACAGATTTGAGTATTTTGGGGTGTATATTATTAATATTGACAATAACAGATTTGAGTATTGTGGGGGGTGTATATTATTAATATTGACAATAACAGATTTGAGTATTTTTGGGGGTGTATATTATTAATATTGGCAATAACAGATTTGAGTATTGTGGGGGGGTGTATATTATTAATATTGACAATAACAGATGTGAGTATTTGGGGGGGTATATTATTAATATTGACAATAACAGATTTGAGTATTTTGGGGGGGTATATTATTAATATTGACAATAACAGATTTGAGTATTTGGGGTGTATATTATTAATATTGACAATAACAGATTTGAGTATTTTGGGGGGTATATTATTAATATTGACAATAACAGATTTGAGTATTTTGGGGGGGTATATTATTAATATTGACAATAACAGATTTGAGTATTTGGGGTGTATATTATTAATATTGACAATAACAGATTTGAGTATTTGGGGTGTATATTATTAATATTGACAATAACAGATTTGAGTATTTTGGGGTGTATATTATTAATATTGACAATAACAGATTTGAGTATTTGGGGGGGTATATTATTAATATTGACAACAACAGATTTGAGTATTTTAGGTGTATATTATTAATATTGACAATAACAGATTTGAGTATTTGGGGTGTATATTATTAATATTGACAATAACAGATTTGAGTATTTTGTGGTGTGTATATTATTAATATTGACAATAACAGATTTGAGTATTTGGGGTGTATATTATTAATATTGACAATGACAGATTTGAGTATTTGGGGTGTATATTATTAATATTGACAATAACAGATTTGAGTATTTTGTGGTGTGTATATTATTAATATTGACAATAACAGATTTGAGTATTTGGGGTGTATATTATTAATATTGACAATAACAGATTTGAGTATTTGGGGTGTATATTATTAATATTGACAATAACAGATTTGAGTATTTTGGGGTGTATATTATTAATATTGACAATAACAGATTTGAGTATTTTGGGTGTATATTATTAATATTGACAATAACAGATTTGAGTATTTTGTGGTGTGTATATTATTAATATTGACAATAACAGATTTGAGTATTTGGGGTGTATATTATTAATATTGACAATGACAGATTTGAGTATTTTGGGTGTATATTATTAATATTGACAATAACAGATTTGAGTATTTTGTGGTGTGTATATTATTAATATTGACAATAACAGATTTGAGTATTTGGGGTGTATATTATTAATATTGACAATAACAGATTTGAGTATTTTGTGGTGTGTATATTATTAATATTGACAATAACAGATTTGAGTATTTGGGGTGTATATTATTAATATTGACAATGACAGATTTGAGTATTTGGGGTGTATATTATTAATATTGACAATAACAGATTTGAGTATTTTGTGGTGTGTATATTATTAATATTGACAATAACAGATTTGAGTATTTGGGGTGTATATTATTAATATTGACAATAACAGATTTGAGTATTTGGGGTGTATATTATTAATATTGACAATAACAGATTTGAGTATTTTGGGGTGTATATTATTAATATTGACAATAACAGATTTGAGTATTTTGGGTGTATATTATTAATATTGACAATAACAGATTTGAGTATTTTGTGGTGTGTATATTATTAATATTGACAATAACAGATTTGAGTATTTGGGGTGTATATTATTAATATTGACAATAACAGATTTGAGTATTTTGTGGTGTGTATATTATTAATATTGACAATAACAGATTTGAGTATTTTGGGGGGGTATATTATTAATATTGGCAATAACAGATTTGAGTATTGTGGGGGGTGTATATTATTAATATTGACAATAACAGATTTGAGTATTTTGGGGTGTATATTATTAATATTGACAATAACAGATTTGAGTATTGTGGGGGGGTGTATATTATTAATATTGACAATAACAGATTTGAGTATTTTTGGGGGTGTATATTATTAATATTGGCAATAACAGATTTGAGTATTGTGGGGGGGTGTATATTATTAATATTGACAATAACAGATTTGAGTATTTGGGGGGGTATATTATTAATATTGACAATAACAGATTTGAGTATTTTGGGGGGGTATATTATTAATATTGACAATAACAGATTTGAGTATTTGGGGTGTATATTATTAATATTGACAATAACAGATTTGAGTATTTTGGGGGGTATATTATTAATATTGACAATAACAGATTTGAGTATTTTGGGGGGGTATATTATTAATATTGACAATAACAGATTTGAGTATTTGGGGTGTATATTATTAATATTGACAATAACAGATTTGAGTATTTGGGGTGTATATTATTAATATTGACAATAACAGATTTGAGTATTTTGGGGTGTATATTATTAATATTGACAATAACAGATTTGAGTATTTTGGGTGTATATTATTAATATTGACAATAACAGATTTGAGTATTTTGGGGGGTGTATTATTAATATTGACAATAACAGATTTGAGTATTTTGGGGGGTGTATTATTAATATTGACAATAACAGATTTGAGTATTTTGGGGTGTATATTATTAATATTGACAATAACAGATTTGAGTATTTTGGGTGTATATTATTAATATTGACAATAACAGATTTGAGTATTTTGGGGGGTGTATTATTAATATTGACAATAACAGATTTGAGTATTTTGGGGGGGTATATTATTAATATTGACAATAACAGATTTGAGTATTTTGGGGGGTATATTATTAATATTGACAATAACAGATTTGAGTATTTTGGGGGGGTATATTATTAATATTGACAATAACAGATTTGAGTATTTGGGGGGTATATTATTAATATTGACAATAACAGATTTGAGTATTTTGGGTGTATATTATTAATATTGACAATAACAGATTTGAGTATTTTGGGGGGTATATTATTAATATTGACAATAACAGATTTGAGTATTTGGGGGGTATATTATTAATATTGACAATAACAGATTTGAGTATTTTGGGGGGTATATTATTAATATTGACAATAACAGATTTGAGTATTTGGGGGGGTATATTATTAATATTGACAATAACAGATTTGAGTATTTTGGGGGGGGTATATGATTAATATTGACAATAACAGATTTGAGTATTTTGGGGGGGGTATATTATTAATATTGACAATAACAGATTTGAGTATTTGGGGGTGTATATTATTAATATTGACAATAACAGATTTGAGTATTTTGGGGGGTATATTATTAATATTGACAATAACAGATTTGAGTATTTGGGGGGTGTGTATATTATTAATATTGACAATAACAGATTTGAGTATTTGGGGGGTGTATATTATTAATATTGACAATAACAGATTTGAGTATTTGGGGGGGGTGTATATTATTAATATTGACAATAACAGATTTGAGTATTTGGGGGGTGTGTATATGATTAATATTGACAATAACAGATTTGAGTATTTGGGGGGTGTATATTATTAATATTGACAATAACAGATTTGAGTATTGTGGGGGTGTATATTATTAATATTGACAATAACAGATTTGAGTATTTGGGGGGTGTATATTATTAATATTGACAATAACAGATTTGAGTATTTGGGGGGGGTGTATATTATTAATATTGACAATAACAGATTTGAGTATTTGGGGGGTGTGTATATGATTAATATTGACAATAACAGATTTGAGTATTTGGGGGGTGTATATTATTAATATTGACAATAACAGATTTGAGTATTGTGGGGGTGTATATTATTAATATTGACAATAACAGATTTGAGTATTGTGGGGGTGTATATTATTAATATTGACAATAACAGATTTGAGTATTTGGGGGGGGTGTATATTATTAATATTGACAATAACAGATTTGAGTATTTGGGGGGTGTGTATATGATTAATATTGGCCAGAACAGATTTGAGTATTTGGGGGGTGTATATTATTAATATTGACAATAACAGATTTGAGTATTTGGGGGGTGTGTATATTATTAATATTGACAATAACAGATTTGAGTATTTGGGGGGTGTATATTATTAATATTGACAATAACAGATTTGAGTATTTTGGGGTGTATATTATTAATATTGACAATAACAGATTTGAGTATTTGGGGGGTGTATATTATTAATATTGACAATAACAGATTTGAGTATTTGGGGGGGTGTATATTATTAATATTGACAATAACAGGTTTGAGTATTTTGGGGGGTGTATATTATTAATATTGACAATAACAGATCTGAGTATTTTGGGGGTGTATATTATTAATATTGACAATAACAGATTTGAGTATTTGGGGGGGTATATTATTAATATTGACAATAACAGATTTGAGTATTTTGGGGGGGTATATTATTAATATTGACAATAACAGATTTGAGTATTTTGGGGTGTATATTATTAATATTGACAATAACAGATTTGAGTATTTTGGGGGGGTATATTATTAATATTGACAATAACAGATTTGAGTATTTTGGGGGGGTATATTATTAATATTGACAATAACAGGTTTGAGTATTTTGGGGTGTATATTATTAATATTGACAATAACAGATTTGAGTATTTTGGGGGGTATATTATTAATATTGACAATAACAGATTTGAGTATTTTGGGGGGTATATTATTAATATTGACAATAACAGATTTGAGTATTTTGGGGGGTGTATATTATTAATATTGACAATAACAGGTTTGAGTATTTGAGGGTGTATATTATTAATATTGACAATAACAGATGAGTATTTTGGGGGGTATATTATTAATATTGACAATAACAGATTTGAGTATTTTGGGGGGGGGTGTATATTATTAATATTGACAATAACAGATTTGAGTATTTGGGGGGGGGTATATTATTAATATTGACAATAACAGATTTGAGTATTTTGGGGGGGGGTATATTATTAATATTGACAATAACAGATTTGAGTATTTTGGGGGGGTATATTATTAATATTGACAATAACAGATTTGAGTATTTTGGGGGGGGGTATATTATTAATATTGACAATAACAGATTTGAGTATTTTGGGGGGGTATATTATTAATATTGACAATAACAGATTTGAGTATTTTGGGGGGTATATTATTAATATTGACAATAACAGATTTGAGTATTTTGGGGGGTATATTATTAATATTGACAATGACAGATTTGCGTATTTTGGAGGGTGTATATTATTAATATTGACAATAACAGATTTGAGTATTTTGGGGTGTATATTATTAATATTGACAATAACAGATTTGAGTATTTTGGGGGTGTATATTATTAATATTGACAATAACAGATTTGGGTATTTTGGGGGGGTATATTATTAATATTGACAATAACAGATTTGAGTATTTTGGAGGGTGTATATTATTAATATTGACAATGAAAGATTTAAGTACTTTGGGGGGGTATATTATTAATATTGACAATAACAGATTTGAGTATTTTGGGGTGTATATTATTAATATTGACAATAACAGATTTGAGTATTTTGGGGGGGTATATTATTAATATTGACAATAACAGATTTGAGTATTTTGGGGGGGGGGTATATTATTAATATTGACAATAACAGATGAGTATTTTGGGGTGTATATTATTAATATTGACAATAACAGGTTTGAGTATTTTGGGGGGGTATATTATTAATATTGACAATAACAGATTTGTGTATTTTGGGGGGGTATATTATTAATATTGACAATAACAGATTTGAGTATTTTGGGGGGTGTATATTATTAATATTGACAATAACAGGTTTGAGTATTTTGGGGGGTGTATATTATTAATATTGACAATAACAGATTTGAGTATTTTGGAGGGTGTATATTATTAATATTGACAATAACAGATTTGAGTATTTTGGGGGGTATATTATTAATATTGACAATAACAGATTTGAGTATTTTGGGGGGGGGGTATATTATTAATATTGACAATAACAGATTTGAGTATTTTGGGGGGGGGGTATATTATTAATATTGACAATAACAGATTTGTGTATTTTGGGGGGGTATATTATTAATATTGACAATAACAGAT
This sequence comes from Scyliorhinus torazame, assembly GCF_047496885.1. Taxonomy (NCBI): domain Eukaryota; kingdom Metazoa; phylum Chordata; class Chondrichthyes; order Carcharhiniformes; family Scyliorhinidae; genus Scyliorhinus; species Scyliorhinus torazame. The sequence continues at coordinate 29,254,820 of NC_092732.1, read as the reverse complement.
TTGAGTATTTGGGGGGTGTATATTATTAATATTGACAATAACAGGTTTGAGTATTTTGGGGGGTATATTATTAATATTGACAATAACAGATTTGAGTATTTTGGGGGAGGGGTATATTATTAATATTGACAATAACAGATTTGAGTATTTGGGGTGTATATTATTAATATTGACAATAACAGGTTTGAGTATTTTGGGGGGTGTATATTATTAATATTGACAATAACAGATTTGAGTATTTTGGAGGGTGTATATTATTAATATTGACAATAACAGATTTCAGTATTTTGGGGGGGTGTATATTATTAATATTGACAATAACAGATTTGAGTATTTGGGGGGTATATTATTAATATTGACAATAACAGATTTGAGTATTTTGGGGGGGTATATTATTAATATTGACAATAACAGATTTGAGTATTTTGGGGGGTATATTATTAATATTGACAATAACAGATTTGAGTATTTTGGGGGGGGGTATATTATTAATATTGACAATAACAGATTTGAGTATTTGGGGGGGTGTATATTATTAATATTGACAATAACAGATTTGAGTATTTGGGGTGTATATTATTAATATTGACAATAACAGATGAGTATTTTGGAGGGGTGTATATTATTAATATTGACAATGACAGATTTGAGTATTTTGGGGGGGTATATTATTAATATTGACAATAACAGATTTGAGTATTTGGGGGGTATATTATTAATATTGACAATAACAGATTTGAGTATTTTGGAGGGGTGTATATTATTAATATTGACAATAACAGATTTGAGTATTTTGGGGGGTATATTATTAATATTGACAATAACAGATTTGAGTATTTTGGGGGGTGTATATTATTAATATTGACAATAACAGGTTTGAGTATTTTGGGGGGTGTATATTATTAATATTGACAATAACAGATTTGAGTATTTTGGAGGGTGTATATTATTAATATTGACAATAACAGGTTTGAGTATTTTGGGGGGTGTATATTATTAATATTGACAATAACAGGTTTGAGTATTTTGGGGGGTGTATATTATTAATATTGACAATAACAGATTTGAGTATTTTGGGGGGTATATTATTAATATTGACAATAACAGATTTGAGTATTTTGGGGGGTATATTATTAATATTGACAATAACAGATTTGAGTATTTTGGGGGGTGTATATTATTAATATTGACAATAACAGGTTTGAGTATTTTGGGGGGTGTATATTATTAATATTGACAATAACAGATTTGAGTATTTTGGAGGGTGTATATTATTAATATTGACAATAACAGGTTTGAGTATTTTGGGGGGTGTATATTATTAATATTGACAATAACAGATTTGAGTATTTTGGAGGGTGTATATTATTAATATTGACAATAACAGATTTGAGTATTTTGGAGGGTGTATATTATTAATATTGACAATAACAGGTTTGAGTATTTTGGGGGGTGTATATTATTAATATTGACAATAACAGGTTTGAGTATTTTGGGGGGTGTATATTATTAATATTGACAATAACAGATTTGAGTATTTTGGAGGGTGTATATTATTAATATTGACAATAACAGGTTTGAGTATTTTGGGGGGTATATTATTAATATTGACAATAACAGGTTTGAGTATTTTGGGGGGTGTATATTATTAATATTGACAATAACAGGTTTGAGTATTTTGGGTGTATATTATTAATATTGACAATAACAGATTTGAGTATTTTGGGGGGTGTATATTATTAATATTGACAATAACAGGTTTGAGTATTTTGGAGGGTGTATATTATTAATATTGACAATAACAGGTTTGAGTATTTTGGGGGGTATATTATTAATATTGACAATAACAGGTTTGAGTATTTTGGGGGGTGTATATTATTAATATTGACAATAACAGGTTTGAGTATTTTGGGTGTATATTATTAATATTGACAATAACAGATTTGAGTATTTTGGAGGGTGTATATTATTAATATTGACAATAACAGATTTGAGTATTTGGGGGTGTATATTATTAATATTGACAATAACAGATTTGAGTATTTTGGAGGGTGTATATTATTAATATTGACAATAACAGATTTGAGTATTTTGGAGGGTGTATATTATTAATATTGACAATAACAGGTTTGAGTATTTTGGGGGGTGTATATTATTAATATTGACAATAACAGATTTGAGTATTTGGGGGGTATATTATTAATATTGACAATAACAGATTTGAGTATTTTGGAGGGTGTATATTATTAATATTGACAATAACAGATTTGAGTATTTTGGGGGGTGTATATTATTAATATTGGCAATAACAGATTTGAGTATTTGGGGGGTATATTATTAATATTGACAATAACAGATTTGAGTATTTTGGGGTGTATATTATTAATATTGACAATAACAGATTTGAGTATTTTGGAGGGTGTATATTATTAATATTGACAATAACAGATTTGAGTATTTTGGGGGGTATATTATTAATATTGACAATAACAGATTTGAGTATTTTGGGGGGGGGGTATATTATTAATATTGACAATAACAGGTTTGAGTATTTTGGGGGGTGTATATTATTAATATTGACAATAACAGATTTGAGTATTTTGGGGGGTATATTATTAATATTGACAATAACAGATTTGAGTATTTTGGGGGGGGGGTATATTATTAATATTGACAATAACAGGTTTGAGTATTTTGGGGGGTGTATATTATTAATATTGACAATAACAGGTTTGAGTATTTTGGGGGGTGTATATTATTAATATTGACAATAACAGATTTGAGTATTTTGGGGGGTATATTATTAATATTGACAATAACAGATTTGAGTATTTTGGGGGGGGGGTATATTATTAATATTGACAATAACAGGTTTGAGTATTTTGGGGGGTATATTATTAATATTGACAATAACAGATTTGAGTATTTTGGGGGGGGGGTATATTATTAATATTGACAATAACAGGTTTGAGTATTTTGGGGGGTGTATATTATTAATATTGACAATAACAGATTTGAGTATTTTGGGGGGGGGTGTATATTATTAATATTGACAATGACACTGAGGGACAAGGAGGATGTGTTGTGGTCACAAGGCCCCAGTCAGGATGTGGAATACGTGCAGTACACTGGGTGGCCACCGAGATGCGCTGTTCACTGAGTCACTCAGCAGTTCAGCTCTGTATTACTCGGCGCGCCGCGATTCCGCATGGCGATGGTGGTATAGTGGTGAGCATAGCTGCCTTCCAAGCAGTTGACCCGGGTTCGATTCCCGGCCATCGCATATCTCTTTTCTTTCCTCAATGGTTTAAAAAAAATTTTTTTTTAACCTCCTGCTGCTGTAAATATATTTTAGTCACAATCCACTTCCCCCCCACCCACTGAAGCTCTACATTTCTTTCCCATTTCTCCCTCCCTCATAGATTTAATTTGTGAGTGACAGGGGGAACGGAGCAATCGCCGTCCAGTTTTGTTTGATTGACGGCGGCTCGTCCTATCCGGGTGAGGGATGGGGTGAAGGGCGGGGACGTCATCAACCCGGCAATCGGCGTGCGGCTCTCGGTTGATTGACGCCGCGCTCCTCCAGTCTGGGTGCGGCATGTTAAGGTGGGTGGGACCCAGCCGCGGCCTCCGGACCAATAGGCGGCCGGCATCGCCGATTGTGCGGCGAAGTCCTTCGGACCAAGGGCGGGGCCGGGTGGAGCGTCACAATTGGGGGTGGCCGCGTCACAATGGCAGGTGGTCAGGCCCCCAATGGCGGCTCCGGCGTCTGCGCACTGCGGCTCCGGCGTCTGCGCATTGCGGCTCCAGAGTCGGCGCACTGCGGCTCCGGCGTCTGCGCATTGCGGCTCCGGAGTCTGCCCACAAGGGTGATGGTTTCCGGTCAGGTTTCCCCTCCCCCACTATGGCAGGCCACAAATGGAACTTGTCTTCGGTGATCATTGCACCACAATGCAAAGGACTCAACACCTTTCCAATACATTTGAGCGATGCAATGTCGAATGAATAGTTTGTCATTGGAATATGTATTAGATTTAAACTCATTCTAGCACAAGGGGAGGCCATTCGGGCCCTCAAGCCTGTACTAGCCCATTGACAAATCTATCCAATAAATCCCACTCTTCCCCGCCCCCCCGACAAATCAATCCAATAAATCCCACTCTTCCCCACCCCCGACAAATCTATCCAATAAATCCCACTCTTCCCCGCCCCCCACCCCCCCCCGACAAATCTATCCAATAAATCCCACTCTTCCCCCCCCCCCGACAAATCTATCCAATAAATCCCACTCTTCCCCGCCCCCCCGACAAATCTATCCAATAAATCCCACTCTTCCCCCCCCCCCCGACAAAACTATCCAATAAATCCCACTCTTCCCCATCTGACAAATCTATCCAATAAATCCCACTATTCCCCACCGGACAAAACTATCCAATAAATCCCACTCTTCCCCCCCCCCCCGACAAAACTATCCAATAAATCTCACTCTTCACCATCTGACAAATCTATCCAATAAATCCCACTATTCCCCACCGGACAAAACTATCCAATAAATCCCACTCTTCCCCCACCCCGACAAATCAATCCAATAAATCCCACTCTTCCCCACCCCCCCGACAAATCTATCCAATAAATCCCACTCTTCCCCCCCCCCCCGACAAATCTATCCAATAAATCCCACTCTTCCCCATCCCCCCCGACAAATCTATCCAATAAATCCCACTCTTCCCCCCCCCCCGACAAATCTATCCAATTAATCCCACTCTTCCCCATCCCCCCCGACAAATCTATGCAATAAATCCCACTCTTCCCCGCCCCCCTGACAAATCTATGCAATAAATCCCACTCTTCCCCGCCCCCCCCCGACAAATCTATCCAATAAATCCCACTCTTCCCCACCCCCGACAAAACTATCCAATAAATCTCACTCTTCCCCATCTGACAAATCTATCCAATTAATCCCACTATTCCCCACCGGACAAACCTATCCAATAAATCCCACTCTTCCCCCCCCCCGACAAATCTATCCAATAAATGCCACTCCCCCCGACAAATCTATCCAATAAATCCCACTCTTCCCCGCCCCCCCGACAAATCTATCCAATAAATCCCACTCTTCCCCACCCCCGACAAATCTATCCAATAAATCCCACTCTTCCCCCCCCCGACAAATCTATCCAATAAATCCCACTCTTCCCCACACCCCCGACAAATCTATCCAATAAATCCCACTCTTCCCCCCCCCCGACAAATCTATCCAATAAATCCCACTCTTCCCCCCCCCCGACAAACCTATCCAATAAATCCCACTCTTCCCCCCCCCCGACAAATCTATCCAATAAATCCCACTCTTCCCCACCCCCCCGACAAATCTATCCAATAAATCCCACTCTTTCCCACCCCCGACAAATCTATCCAATAAATCCCACTCTTCCCCACCCCCGACAAACCTATCCAATAAATCCCACTCTTCCCCATCCCCCCCCGACAAATCTATCCAATAAATCCCACTCTTCCCCCCCCCGACAAATCTATCCAATAAATCCCACTCTTCGCCACCCCCGACAAATCTATCCAATAAATCCCACTCTTCCCCACACCCCCCGACAAATCTATCCAATAAATCCCACTCTTCCCCACACCCCCCGACAAATCTATCCAATAAATCCCACTCTTCCCCACACCCCCGACAAATCTATCCAATAAATCCCACTCTTCCCCCCCCCCCGACAAATCTATCCAATAAATCCCACTCTTCCCCACACCCCCCGACAAATCTATCCAATAAATCCCACTCTTCCCCACACCCCCGACAAATCTATCCAATAAATCCCACTCTTCCCCCCCCCGACAAATCTATCCAATAAATCCCACTCTTCCCCCCCCCCGACAAATCTATCCAATAAATCCCACTCTTCCCCACACCCCCCGACAAATCTATCCAATAAATCCCACTCTTTCCCCCCCCCCCGACAAATCTATCCAATAAATCCCACTCTTCCCCACACCCCCGACAAATCTATCCAATAAATCCCACTCTTCCCCCCCCCGACAAATCTATCCAATAAATCCCACTCTTCCCCACACCCCCCGACAAATCTATCCAATAAATCCCACTCTTCCCCCCCCCCCGACAAATCTATCCAATAAATCCCACTCTTCCCCACACCCCCGACAAATCTATCCAATAAATCCCACTCTTCCCCCCCCCGACAAATCTATCCAATAAATCCCACTCTTCCCCCCCCGACAAATCTATCCAATAAATCCCACTCTTCCCCCCCCCCACAAATCTATCCAATAAATCCCACTCTTCCCCCCCCCCCGACAAATCTATCCAATAAATCCCACTCTTCGCCACCCCCGACAAATCTATCCAATAAATCCCACTCTTCCCCCCCCGACAAATCTATCCAATAAATCCCACTCTTCCCCCCCCACAAATCTATCCAATAAATCCCACTCTTCCCCCCCCCCGACAAATCTATCCAATAAATCCCACTCTTCGCCACCCCCGACAAATCTATCCAGTAAATCCCACTCTTCCCAACACCCCCCGACAAATCTATCCAATAAATCCCACTCTTCCCCACACCCCCCGACAAATCTATCCAATAAATCCCACTCTTCCCCCCCCCGACAAATCTATCCAATAAATCCCACTCTTCCCCCCCCGACAAATCTATCCAATAAATCCCACTCTTCCCCCCCCCCGACAAATCTATCCAATAAATCCCACTCTTCCCCCCCCCGACAAACCTATCCAATAAATCCCACTCTTCCCCCCCCCGACAAATCTATCCAATAAATCCCACTCTTCCCCCCCCACAAATCTATCCAATAAATCCCACTCTTCCCCCCCCCCCGACAAATCTATCCAATAAATCCCACTCTTTCCCCCCCCCCCGACAAACCTATCCAATAAATCCCACTCTTCCCCCCCCCCCCCCGACAAATCTATCCAATAAATCCCACTCTTCCCCCCCCCACAAATCTATCCAATAAATCCCACTCTTCCCCACCCCCGACAAATCTATCCAGTAAATCCCACTCTTCCCCACCCCCGACAAATCTATCCAATAAATCCCACTCTTCCCCATCGGACAAATCTATCCAATAAATCTGACTATTCCCCACCGGACAAATCTATCCAATAAACCCCACTCTTCCCCACCGGACAAATCTATCCAATAAATCCCACTCTTCCCCATCGGACAAATCTATCCAATAAATCCCACTCTTCCCCACCCCCGACAAATCTATCCAATAAATCCCACTCTTTCCCACCGGTCAAATCTATCCAATAAATCGCACTTTTCTCCACCCCCGACAAATCTATCCAATAAATCCCACTATTCCCCACCGGACAAATCTATCCAATAAATCCCACTCTTCCCCATCGGTCAAATCTATCCAATAAATCCCACTCTTCCCCCCCCCCCCCGACAAATCTATCCAATAAATCCCACTCTTCCCCCCCCACAAATCTATCCAATAAATCCCACTCTTCCCCACCCCCGACAAATCTATCCAATAAATCCCACTCTTCCCCATCGGACAAATCTATCCAATAAATCTGACTATTCCCCACCGGACAAATCTATCCAATAAACCCCACTCTTCCCCACCGGACAAATCTATCCAATAAATCCCACTCTTCCCCATCGGACAAATCTATCCAATAAATCCCACTCTTCCCCACCCCCGACAAATCTATCCAATAAATCCCACTCTTTCCCACCGGTCAAATCTATCCAATAAATCGCACTTTTCTCCACCCCCGACAAATCTATCCAATAAATCCCACTATTCCCCACCGGACAAATCTATCCAATAAATCCCACTCTTCCCCATCGGACAAATCTATCCAATAAATCCCACTCTTCCCCACCCCCGACAAATCTATCCAATAAATCCCACTCTTTCCCACCGGTCAAATCTATCCAATAAATCGCACTTTTCTCCACCCCCGACAAATCTATCCAATAAATCCCACTATTCCCCACCGGACAAATCTATCCAATAAATCCCACTATTCCCCATCGGTCAAATCTATCCAATAAATCGCACTTTTCTCCACCCCCGACAAATCTATCCAATAAATCCCACTCTTCCCCATCGGACAAATCTATCCAATAAATCCCACTCTTCCCCACCCCCGACAAATCTATCCAATAAATTTGTTCTTAAGGGCAGCACGGTAGCATTGTGGATCGCACAATTGCTTCACAGATCCATGGTCCCAGGTTCGATTTCGGCTTGGGTCATTGTCTGTGTGGAGTCTGCACGTCCTCCCCGTGTCTGCGTGGGTTTCCTCCGGGTGCTCCGGTTTCCTCCCACAGTCCAAAGATGTGCGGGTTAGGTGAATTAGCCAATGATAAATTGCCCTTAATGTCCAAATTGCCCTTGGTGTTGGGTGGAGGTGTTGAGTTTGGGTAGGGTGCTCTTTCCAAGAGCTGGTGCAGACTCAGGGGGCCGAATGGCCTCCTTCTGCACTGTAGATTCAATGATAATCTATGATTAATCTAGGACAAAGGTTCGGCACAACATCGTGGGCCGAAGGGCCTGTTCTGTGCTGTATTTTCTATGTTCTATGTTCTATGTTCTATCTCACTCTTCCCCATCTGACAAATCTATCCAATAAATCCCACTCTTCCCCATCGGACAAATCTATCCAATAAATCCCACTATTCCCCACCGGACAAATCTATCCAATAAATCCCACTCTTCCCCACCGGACAAATCTATCCAATAAATCCCACTCTTCCCCATCGGACAAATCTATCCAATAAATCCCACTCTTCCCCACCCCCGACAAATCTATCCAATAAATCCCACTCTTTCCCACCCACCCCGACAAATCTATCCAATAAATCCCACTCTTTCCCACCGGTCAAATCTATCCAATAAATCCCACTCTTTCCCACCGGTCAAATCTATCCAATAAATCCCACTCTTTCCCACCGGTCAAATCTATCCAATAAATCCCACTCTTCCCCACCCCCGACAAATCTATCCAATAAATCCCACTATTCCCCACCGGACAAATCTATCCAATAAATCCCACTCTTCCCCATCGGACAAATCTATCCAATAAATCCCACTCTTCCCCCCCCCCCGACAAATCTATCCAATAAATCCCACTCTTCCCCACACCCCCGACAAATCTATCCAATAAATCCCACTCTTCCCCATCGGACAAATCTATCCAATAAATCCCACTCTTCCCCCCCCCCCGACAAATCTATCCAATAAATCCCACTCTTCCCCACACCCCCGACAAATCTATCCAATAAATCCCACTCTTCCCCCCCCCCCCGACAAATCTATCCAATAAATCCCACTCTTCCCCCCCCCCGACAAACCTATCGAATAAATCCCACTCTTTCCCCCCCCCCCGACAAATCTATCCAATAAATCCCACTCTTCCCCCCCCCACAAATCTATCCAATAAATCCCACTCTTCCCCCCCCCACAAATCTATCCAAAAAATCCCACTCTTCGCCACCCCCGACAAATCTATCCAATAAATCCCACTCTTCCCCACACCCCCCGACAAATCTATCCAATAAATCCCACTCTTCCCCACACCCCCCGACAAATCTATCCAATAAATCCCACTCTTTCCCCCCCCCCCGACAAATCTATCCAATAAATCCCACTCTTCCCCACACCCCCGACAAATCTATCCAATAAATCCCACTCTTCCCCCCCCCCGACAAATCTATCCAATAAATCCCACTCTTCCCCACACCCCCCGACAAATCTATCCAATAAATCCCACTCTTCCCCCCCCCCGACAAATCTATCCAATAAATCCCACTCTTCCCCACACCCCCGACAAATCTATCCAATAAATCCCACTCTTCCCCCCCCGACATATCTATCCAATAAATCCCACTCTTCCCCACACCCCCGTCAAATCTATCCAATAAATCCCACTCTTCCCCCCCCCGACAAATCTATCCAATAAATCCCACTCTTCCCCACACCCCCCGACAAATCTATCCAATAAATCCCACTCTTCCCCCCCCCCCGACAAATCTATCCAATAAATCCCACTCTTCCCCACACCCCCGACAAATCTATCCAATAAATCCCACTCTTCCCCACACCCCCCGACAAATCTATCCAATAAATCCCACTCTTCCCCCCCCCCCCGACAAATCTATCCAATAAATCCCACTCTTCCCCACACCCCCGACAAATCTATCCAATAAATCCCACTCTTCCCCACCCCCCCGACAAATCTATCCAATAAATCCCACTCTTCCCCCCCCCCGACAAATCTATCCAATAAATCCCACTCTCCCCCCCCCCCCCGACAAACCTATCCAATAAATCCCACTCTTCCCCCCCCCCGACAAATCTATCCAATAAATCCCACTCTTCCCCCCCCACAAATCTATCCAATAAATCCCACTCTTCCCCACACCCCCCGACAAATCTATCCAATAAATCCCACTCTTCCCCGCACCCCCCGACAAATCTATCCAATAAATCCCACTCTTCCCCCCCCACAAATCTATCCAATAAATCCCACTCTTCCCCACACCCCCCGACAAATCTATCCAATAAATCCCACTCTTCCCCACCCCCGACAAATCTATCCAATAAATCCCATTCTTCGCCACCCCCGACAAATCTATCCAGTAAATCCCACTCTTCCCCACACCCCCCGACAAATCTATCCAATAAATCCCACTCTTCCCCACACCCCCCGACAAATCTATCCAATAAATCCCACTCTTCCCCCCATCCCCCCGACAAATCTATCCAATAAATCCCACTCTTCCCCCCCCGACAAATCTATCCAATAAATCCCACTCTTCCCCCCCCCCCGACAAATCTATCCAATAAATCCCACTCTTCCCCCCCCGACAAACCTATCCAATAAATCCCACTCTTCCCCCCCCAAAAATCTATCCAATAAATCCCACTCTTCCCCCCCCCCCCGACAAATCTATCCAATAAATCCCACTCTTTCCCCCCCCCGACAAACCTATCCAATAAATCCCACTCTTCCCCCCCCCCCGACAAATCTATCCAATAAATCCCACTCTTCCCCCCCCACAAATCTATCCAATAAATCCCACTCTTTCCCCCCCCCGACAAACCTATCCAATAAATCCCACTCTTCCCCCCCCCCCGACAAATCTATCCAATAAATCCCACTCTTCCCCCCCCACAAATCTATCCAGTAAATCCCACTCTTCCCCACCCCCGACAAATCTATCCAATAAATCCCACTCTTCCCCATCGGACAAATCTATCCAATAAATCTGACTATTCCCCACCGGACAAATCTATCCAATAAACCCCACTCTTCCCCACCGGTCAAATCTATCCAATAAATCGCACTTTTCTCCACCCCCGACAAATCTATCCAATAAATCCCACTATTCCCCACCGGACAAATCTATCCAATAAATCCCACTCTTCCCCATCGGTCAAATCTATCCAATAAATCCCACTCTTCCCCACCCCCGACAAATCTATCCAATAAATCCCACTCTTCCCCATCGGACAAATCTATCCAATAAATCCCACTCTTCCCCCCCCCCGACAAATCTATCCAATAAATCCCACTCTTCCCCCCCCACAAATCTATCCAATAAATCCCACTCTTCCCCACACCCCCCGACAAATCTATCCAATAAATCCCACTCTTCCCCACACCCCCCGACAAATCTATCCAATAAATCCCACTCTTCCCCCCCCCCCCGACAAATCTATCCAATAAATCCCACTCTTCCCCACACCCCCGACAAATCTATCCAATAAATCCCACTCTTCCCCACCCCCCCGACAAATCTATCCAATAAATCCCACTCTTCCCCCCCCCCGACAAATCTATCCAATAAATCCCACTCTTCCCCCCCCCCCGACAAACCTATCCAATAAATCCCACTCTTCCCCCCCCCCGACAAATCTATCCAATAAATCCCACTCTTCCCCCCCCACAAATCTATCCAATAAATCCCACTCTTCCCCACACCCCCCGACAAATCTATCCAATAAATCCCACTCTTCCCCACACCCCCCGACAAATCTATCCAATAAATCCCACTCTTCCCCCCCCACAAATCTATCCAATAAATCCCACTCTTCCCCACACCCCCCGACAAATCTATCCAATAAATCCCACTCTTCCCCACCCCCGACAAATCTATCCAATAAATCCCATTCTTCGCCACCCCCGACAAATCTATCCAGTAAATCCCACTCTTCCCCACACCCCCCGACAAATCTATCCAATAAATCCCACTCTTCCCCACACCCCCCGACAAATCTATCCAATAAATCCCACTCTTCCCCCCATCCCCCCGACAAATCTATCCAATAAATCCCACTCTTCCCCCCCCGACAAATCTATCCAATAAATCCCACTCTTCCCCCCCCCCCGACAAATCTATCCAATAAATCCCACTCTTCCCCCCCCGACAAACCTATCCAATAAATCCCACTCTTCCCCCCCCCAAAATCTATCCAATAAATCCCACTCTTCCCCCCCCCCCGACAAATCTATCCAATAAATCCCACTCTTTCCCCCCCCCGACAAACCTATCCAATAAATCCCACTCTTCCCCCCCCCCGACAAATCTATCCAATAAATCCCACTCTTCCCCCCCCACAAATCTATCCAATAAATCCCACTCTTTCCCCCCCCCGACAAACCTATCCAATAAATCCCACTCTTCCCCCCCCCCCGACAAATCTATCCAATAAATCCCACTCTTCCCCCCCCACAAATCTATCCAGTAAATCCCACTCTTCCCCACCCCCGACAAATCTATCCAATAAATCCCACTCTTCCCCATCGGACAAATCTATCCAATAAATCTGACTATTCCCCACCGGACAAATCTATCCAATAAACCCCACTCTTCCCCACCGGTCAAATCTATCCAATAAATCGCACTTTTCTCCACCCCCGACAAATCTATCCAATAAATCCCACTATTCCCCACCGGACAAATCTATCCAATAAATCCCACTCTTCCCCATCGGTCAAATCTATCCAATAAATCCCACTCTTCCCCACCCCCGACAAATCTATCCAATAAATCCCACTCTTCCCCATCGGACAAATCTATCCAATAAATCCCACTCTTCCCCACCCCCGACAAATCTATCCAATAAATTTGTTCTTAAGGGCAGCACGGTAGCATTGTGGATAGCACAATTGCTTCACAGATCCATGGTCCCAGGTTCGATTTCGGCTTGGGTCATTGTCTGTGTGGAGTCTGCACGTCCTCCCCGTGTCTGCGTGGGTTTCCTCCGGGTGCTCCGGTTTCCTCCCACAGTCCAAAGATGTGCGGGTTAGGTGAATTGGCCAATGATAAATTGCCCTTAATGTCCAAATTGCCCTTGGTGTTGGGTGGAGGTGTTGAGTTTGAGTAGGGTGCTCTTTCCAAGAGCTGGTGCAGACTCAGGGGGCCGAATGGCCTCCTTCTGCACTGTAGATTCAATGATAATCTATGATTAATCTAGGACAAAGGTTCGGCACAACATCGTGGGCCGAAGGGCTTGTTCTGTGCTGTATTTTCTATGTTCTATGTTCTATGTTCTATCTCACTCTTCCCCATCTGACAAATCTATCCAATAAATCCCACTCTTCCCCATCGGACAAATCTATCCAATAAATCCCACTATTCCCCACCGGACAAATCTATCCAATAAATCCCACTCTTCCCCACCGGACAAATCTATCCAATAAATCCCACTCTTCCCCATCGGACAAATCTATCCAATAAATCCCACTCTTCCCCGCCCCCCCCGACAAATCTATCCAATAAATCCCACTCTTTCCCACCGGTCAAATCTATCCAATAAATCCCACTCTTTCCCACCGGTCAAATCTATCCAATAAATCCCACTCTTTCCCACCGGTCAAATCTATCCAATAAATCCCACTCTTCCCCACCCCCGACAAATCTATCCAATAAATCCCACTATTCCCCACCGGACAAATCTATCCAATAAATCCCACTCTTCCCCATCGGACAAATCTATCCAATAAATCCTACTCTTCCCCACCGGACAAATCTATCCAATAAATCCCACTCTTCCCCAACACCCCCGACAAATCTGTCCAATAAATCCCACTCTTCTCCACCCCCCCGACAAATCTATCCAATAAAACCCACTAGTTTTATAGTGCCAGAGGACTGGAGGATAGCAAATGTGGTCCCTTTGTTCAAAAAGGGGAGCAGAGACAACTCCGGCAACTATAGACCGGTGAGCCTCACGTCTGTAGTGGGTAAAGTCTTGGAGGGGATTATAAGAGACAAGATTTATAATCATCTAGATAGGAATAATATGATCAGGGATAGTCAGCATGGCTTTGTGAAGGGTAGGTCATGCCTCACAAACCTGATCGAGTTCTTTGAGAAGGTGACTGAACAGGTAGACGAGGGTAGAGCAGTTGATGTGGTGTATATGGATTTCAGCAAAGCGTTTGATAAGGTTCCCCACGGTAGGCTATTGCAGAAAATACGGAGGATGGGGATTTGAGGGTGATTTAGAGATGTGGATCAGAAATTGGCTAGCTGAAAGAAGACAGAGGGTGGTGGTTGATGGGAAATGTTCAGAATGGAGTTCTGTCACAAGTGGAGTACTACAAGGATCTGTTCTGGGGCCGTTGCTGTTTGTCATTTTTATCAATGACCTAGAGGAAGGCGCAGAAGGGTGGGTGAGTAAATTTGCAGACGATACTAAAGTCGGTGGTGTTGTCGATAGTGTGGAAGGAAGTAGCAGGTTACAGAGGGATATAGATAAGCTGCAGTGCTGGGCTGAGAGGTGGCAAATGGAGTTTAATGTAGAGAAGTGTGAGGTGATTCACTTTGGAAGGAAAAACAGGAATGTGGAATATTTGGCTAATGGAAAAGTTCTTGAAAGTGTGGATGAGCAGAGGGATCTAGGTGTCCATGTACATAGATCCCTGAAAGTTGCAACCCAGGTTGATAGGGTGGTGAAGAAGGCCTATGGATTGTTGGCCTTTATTGGTAGAGGGATTGAGTTCCGGAGTCAGGAGGTCATGTTGCAGCTGTACAGAACTCTGGTACGGCCGCATTTGGAGTATTGCGTACAGTTCTGGTCACCGCATTATAGGAAGGACGTGGAGGCTTTGGAACGGGTGCAGAGGAGATTTACCAGGATGTTGCCTGGTATGGAGGGAAAATCTTATGAGGAAAGGCTGATGGACCTGAGGTTGTTTTCGTTAGAGAGAAGAAGGTTAAGAGGAGACTTAATAGAGGCATACAAAATGATCAGAGGGATAGATAGGGTGGACAGTGAGAGCCTTCTCCCGCGGATGGAAATGGCTAGCACGAGGGGACATAGCCTTAAACTGAGGGGTAATAGATATAGGACAGAGGTCAGGGGTAGGTTCTTTACGCAAAGAGTAGTGAGGCCGTGGAGTGCCCTACCTGCTACAGTAGTGAACTCACCAACATTGAGGGCATTTAAAAGTTTATTGGATAAACATATGGATGATAATGGTATAGTGTAGGTTAGATGTCTTTTGTTTTGGTGCAACATCATGGGCCGAAGGGCCTGTACTGCGCTGTATTGTTCTATGTTCTATGTTCTATTCCCCGACAAATCTATCCAATAAATCCCACTCTTCCCCCTCCTGACAAATCTATCCAATAAAACCCACTCTTCCCCGATAAATCTATCCAATAAATCCCACTCTTCCCCCTCCTGACAAATCTATACAATAAATCCCACTCTACCCCCCGACAAATCTATCAAATAAATCCCACTCATTCCCACCCCCAACAAATCTATTCAATAAATCCCAGTCCTCCCCATCCCCCCCCGACAAATCTATGCAATAAATCGCACTCTTCCCCAACCCCGACAAATCTATGCAATAAATCGCACTCTTCCCCACCCCCCCGACAAATCTATCCAATAAATCCCACTATTCCCCCCCCCGACAAATCTATCCAATAAATCTCACTCTTCACCCCGACAAATCTATCCAATAAATCCCACTCTTCCCCACCCCCCGACAAATCTATCCAATAAATCCCACTCTTCCCCATCCCCCCCGACAAATCTATCCAATAAATCCCACTCTTCCCCACCCCCGACAAATCTATCCAATAAATCCCACTCTTCCCCACCCCCCCGACAAATCTATCCAATGAATCCCACTCTTCCCCATCCCCCACTGATAAATCTATCCAATAAATCCCACTCTCCCCCCCCCCGACAAATCTATCCAATAAATCCCACTCTTCCCCACCCTGATAAATCTATCCAATAAATCCCACTCTTCCCCACCCCCCCGACAAATCTATCCAATAAATCCCACTCTTCCCCACCCCCCGACAAATCTATCCAATAAATCCGACTCTTCCCCATCCCCCCGACAAATCTATCCAATAAATCCCACTCTTCCCCATCGGACAAATCTATCCAATAAATCCCACTCTTCCCCAATGGACAAATCTATCCAATAAATCCCACTCTTCCCCACCCCCGACAAATCTATCCAATAAATCCCACTCTTCCCCACCCCCCCGACAAATCTATCCAATAAATCCCACTCTTCCCCACCCCCCGACAAATCTATCCAATAAATCCCACTCTTCCCCACCCCCCGACAAATCTATCCAATAAATCCCACTCTTCCCCACCCCCCCGACAAATCTATCCAATAAATCCCACTCTTCCCCACACCCCCGACAAATCTATCCAATAAATCCGACTCTTCCCCATCGGACAAATCTATCCAATAAATCCCACTCTTCCCCACTGGACAAATCTATCCAATAAATCCCACTCTTCCCCATCCCCCCGACAAATCTATCCAATAAAACCCACTCTTCCCCGACAAATCTATCCAATAAATCCCACTCTTCCCCCTCCTGACAAATCTTTCCAATAAATCCCACTCTTCCCCACCCCCCCCGACAAATCTATCCAATAAAACCCACTCTTCCCCGACAAATCTATCCAATAAATCCCACTCTTCCCCCTCCTGACAAATCTATACAATAAATCCCACTCTACCCCCCGACAAATCTATCAAATAAATCCCACTTATCCCCACCCCCAACAAATCTATCCAATAAATCCCACTCATCCCCAACCCCAACAAATCTATTCAATAAATCCCAGTCCTCCCCATCCCCCCCGACAATTCTATGCAATAAATCACACTCTTCCCCCCCCGACAAATCTATGCAATAAATCACACTCTTCCCCACCCCCCCGACAAATCTATCCAATAAATCCCACTCTTCCCCCCCCGACAAATCTATCCAATAAATCCCACTCTTCCCCCTGACAAATCTATCCAATAAATCCCACTCTTCCCCACCACCCCGACAAATTTATCCAATAAATCCCACTCTTCCCCATCCCTCCCGACAAATCTATCCAATAAATCCCACTCTTCACCATCCCCGACAAATATATCCAATAAATCCCACTCTTCCCCACCCCCCCCGACAAATCTATCCAATAAATCCCACTCTTACCCAGCCCCCCAACAAATCTATCCAATAAATCCCACTCTTCCCCACCACCCCGACAAATCTATCCAATAAATCCCACTCTTTCCCCCCCCCCGACAAATCTATCCAATAAATCCCACTCTTCCCCCCCTGATAAATCTATACAATAAATCCCACTCTTCCCCGCCCCCCCGACAAATCTATCCAATAAATCCCACTCTTCCCCACCCCCGACAAATCTATCCAATAAATCCCACTCTTCCACACACTCCCGACAAATCTATCCAATAAATCCCACTCTTCCCCATCCCCCCCGCGACAAATCTATCCAATAAATCCGACTCTTCCCCATCCCCCCGACAAATCTATCCAATAAATACCACTCTTCCCCACCCCAGACAAATCTATCCAATAAATCCCACTCCTCGCCCCCCCGACAAATCTATCCAATAAATCCCACTCTTCCCCATCAACCCCCGACAAATCTATCCAATAAATCCCACTCTTCCCCCCCCGATAAATCTATCCAAAAAATCCCACTCTTCACCCCGACAAATCTATCCAATAAATCCCACTCTTCCCCACCCCCCCGACAAATCTATCCAATAAATCCACTCTTCCCCATCCCGCCCGAAAAATCTATCCAATAAATCCCACTCTTTCCCACCCCCGACAAATCTATCCAATAAATCCCACTCTTCCCCACCCCCCCGACAAATCTATCCAATAAATCCCACTCTTCCCCATCCCCCCCCCGACAAATCTATCCAAAAAATCCCACTCTTCACCCCGACAAATCTATCCAATAAATCCCACTCTTCCCACACCCCCGACAAATCTATCCAATAAATCCCACTCTTCCCCATCGGACAAATCTATCCAATAAATCCCACTCTTCCCCACTGGACAAATCTATCCAATAAATCCCACTATTCCCCACCGGACAAATCTATCCAATAAATCCCACTCTTCCCCAACACCCCCTACAAATCTGTCCAATAAATCCCACTCTTCCCCACCCCCCCGACAAATCTATCCAATAAAACCCACTTTTCCCCGACAAATCTATCCAATAAATCCCACTCTTCCCCCTCCTGACAAATCTTTCCAATAAATCCCACTCTTCCCCACCCCCCCGACAAATCTATCCAATAAAACCCACTCTTCCCCGACAAATGTATCCAATAAATCCCACTCTTCCCCCTCCTGACAAATCTTTCCAATAAATCCCACTCTTCCCCACCCCCCCTGACAAATCTATCCAATAAAACCCACTCTTCTCCGACAAATCTATCAAATAAATCCCACTCATCCCCACCCCCAACAAATCTATCCAATAAATCCCACTCTTCACCCCGACAAATCTATCCAATAAATCCCACTCTTCCCCACCCCCCCGACAAATCTATCCAATAAATCCACTCTTCCCCATCCCGCCCGAAAAATCTATCCAATAAATCCCACTCTTTCCCACCCCCGACAAATCTATCCAATAAATCCCACTCTTCCCCACCCCCCCGACAAATCTATCCAATAAATCCACTCTTCCCCATCCCGCCCGAAAAATCTATCCAATAAATCCCACTCTTTCCCACCCCCGACAAATCTATCCAATAAATCCCACTCTTCCCCACCCCCCCGACAAATCTATCCAATAAATCCCACTCTTCCCCATCCCCCCCCCGACAAATCTATCCAATAAATCCCACTCTTCCCCACACCCCCCGACAAATCTATCCAATAAATCCCACTCTTCCCCACACCCCCGACAAATCAATCCGATAAATCCCACTCTTCACTATCCCCGACAAATCTATCCAATAAATCCCACTCTTCCCCACACCCCCCGACAAATCTATCCAATAAATCCCACTCTTCCCCATCCCCCCCCGACGAATCTATCCAATAAATCCCACTCTTCCCCACCCTGATAAATCTATCCAATAAATCCCACTCTTCCCCACCCCCCCGACAAATCTATCCAATAAATCCCACTCTTCCCCACCCCCCGACAAATCTATCCAATAAATCCGACTCTTCCCCATCCCCCCGACAAATCTATCTAATAAATCCCACTCTTCCCCATCGGACAAATCTATCCAATAAATCCCACTCTTCCCCAATGGACAAATCTATCCAATAAATCCCACTCTTCCCCACCCCCGACAAATCTATCCAATAAATCCCACTCTTCCCCACCCCCCCGACAAATCTATCCAATAAATCCCACTCTTCCCCACCCCCCGACAAATCTATCCAATAAATCCCACTCTTCCCCACCCCCCGACAAATCTATCCAATAAATCCCACTCTTCCCCACCCCCCCGACAAATCTATCCAATAAATCCCACTCTTCCCCATCGGACAAATCTATCCAATAAATCCCACTCTTCCCCACTGGACAAATCTATCCAATAAATCCCACTCTTCCCCATCCCCCCGACAAATCTATCCAATAAAACCCACTCTTCCCCGACAAATCTATCCAATAAATCCCACTCTTCCCCCTCCTGACAAATCTTTCAAATAAATCCCACTCTTCCCCACCCCCCCCGACAAATCTATCCAATAAAACCCACTCTTCCCCGACAAATCTATCCAATAAATCACACTCTTCCCCCTCCTGACAAATCTATACAATAAATCCCACTCTACCCCCCGACAAATCTATCAAATAAATCCCACTTATCCCCACCCCCAACAAATCTATCCAATAAATCCCACTCATCCCCAACCCCAACAAATCTATTCAATAAATCCCAGTCCTCCCCATCCCCCCCGACAATTCTATGCAATAAATCACACTCTTCCCCCCCCGACAAATCTATGCAATAAATCACACTCTTCCCCACCCCCCCGACAAATCTATCCAATAAATCCCACTCTTCCCCCCCCGACAAATCTATCCAATAAATCCCACTCTTCCCCCTGACAAATCTATCCAATAAATCCCACTCTTCCCCACCACCCCGACAAATTTATCCAATAAATCCCACTCTTCCCCATCCCTCCCGACAAATCTATCCAATAAATCCCACTCTTCACCATCCCCGACAAATATATCCAATAAATCCCACTCTTCCCCACCCCCCCGACAAATCTATCCAATAAATCCCACTCTTACCCAGCCCCCCAACAAATCTATCCAATAAATCCCACTCTTCCCCACCACCCCGACAAATCTATCCAATAAATCCCACTCTTTCCCCCCCCCCGACAAATCTATCCAATAAATCCCACTCTTCCCCCCCTGATAAATCTATACAATAAATCCCACTCTTCCCCGCCCCCCCGACAAATCTATCCAATAAATCCCACTCTTCCCCACCCCCGACAAATCTATCCAATAAATCCCACTCTTCCACACACTCCCGACAAATCTATCCAATAAATCCCACTCTTCCCCATCCCCCCCGCGACAAATCTATCCAATAAATCCGACTCTTCCCCATCCCCCCGACAAATCTATCCAATAAATACCACTCTTCCCCACCCCAGACAAATCAATCCAATAAATCCCACTCCTCGCCCCCCCGACAAATCTATCCAATAAATCCCACTCTTCCCCATCAACCCCCGACAAATCTATCCAATAAATCCCACTCTTCCCCCCCCCGATAAATCTATCCAAAAAATCCCACTCTTCACCCCGACAAATCTATCCAATAAATCCCACTCTTCCCCACCCCCCCGACAAATCTATCCAATAAATCCACTCTTCCCCATCCCGCCCGAAAAATCTATCCAATAAATCCCACTCTTTCCCACCCCCGACAAATCTATCCAATAAATCCCACTCTTCCCCACCCCCCCGACAAATCTATCCAATAAATCCCACTCTTCCCCATCCCCCCCCCGACAAATCTATCCAAAAAATCCCACTCTTCACCCCGACAAATCTATCCAATAAATCCCACTCTTCCCACACCCCCGACAAATCTATCCAATAAATCCCACTCTTCCCCATCGGACAAATCTATCCAATAAATCCCACTCTTCCCCACTGGACAAATCTATCCAATAAATCCCACTATTCCCCACCGGACAAATCTATCCAATAAATCCCACTCTTCCCCAACACCCCCTACAAATCTGTCCAATAAATCCCACTCTTCCCCACCCCCCCGACAAATCTATCCAATAAAACCCACTTTTCCCCGACAAATCTATCCAATAAATCCCACTCTTCCCCCTCCTGACAAATCTTTCCAATAAATCCCACTCTTCCCCACCCCCCCGACAAATCTATCCAATAAAACCCACTCTTCCCCGACAAATCTATCCAATAAATCCCACTCTTCCCCCTCCTGACAAATCTTTCCAATAAATCCCACTCTTCCCCACCCCCCCCGACAAATCTATCCAATAAAACCCACTCTTCTCCGACAAATCTATCAAATAAATCCCACTCATCCCCACCCCCAACAAATCTATCCAATAAATCCCACTCTTCACCCCGACAAATCTATCCAATAAATCCCACTCTTCCCCACCCCCCCGACAAATCTATCCAATAAATCCACTCTTCCCCATCCCGCCCGAAAAATCTATCCAATAAATCCCACTCTTTCCCACCCCCGACAAATCTATCCAATAAATCCCACTCTTCCCCACCCCCCCGACAAATCTATCCAATAAATCCACTCTTCCCCATCCCGCCCGAAAAATCTATCCAATAAATCCCACTCTTTCCCACCCCCGACAAATCTATCCAATAAATCCCACTCTTCCCCACCCCCCCGACAAATCTATCCAATAAATCCCACTCTTCCCCATCCCCCCCCCGACAAATCTATCCAATAAATCCCACTCTTCCCCACACCCCCCGACAAATCTATCCAATAAATCCCACTCTTCCCCACACCCCCGACAAATCAATCCGATAAATCCCACTCTTCACTATCCCCGACAAATCTATCCAATAAATCCCACTCTTCCCCACACCCCCCGACAAATCTATCCAATAAATCCCACTCTTCCCCATCCCCCCCCGACGAATCTATCCAATAAATCCCACTCTTCCCCAGACCCCCGACATATCTATCCAATAAATCCCACTCTTCCCCACACCCCCGACAAATCTATCCAATAAATCCCACTCTTCCCCACCCCCCCGACAAATCTATCCAATGAATCCCACTCTTCCCCATCCCCCCCTGATAAATCTATCCAATAAATCCCACTCTTCCCCACCCCGATAAATCTATCCAATAAATCCCACTCTTCCCCACCCCCCCGACAAATCTATCCAATAAATCCCACTCTTCCCCACCCCCCGACAAATCTATCCAATAAATCCGACTCTTCCCCATCCCCCCGACAAATCTATCCAATAAATCCCACTCTTCCCCATCGGACAAATCTATCCAATAAATCCCACTCTTCCCCAATGGACAAATCTATCCAATAAATCCCACTCTTCCCCACCCCCGACAAATCTATCCAATAAATCCCACTCTTCCCCACCCCCCCGACAAATCTATCCAATAAATCCCACTCTTCCCCACCCCCCGACAAATCTATCCAATAAATCCCACTCTTCCCCATCGGACAAATCTATCCAATAAATCCCACTCTTCCCCATCGGACAAATCTATCCAATAAATCCCACTATTCCCCACCAGACAAATCTAGCCAATAAATCCCACTCTTCCCCAACACCCCCTACAAATCTGTCCAATAAATCCCACTCTTCCCCACCCCCCCGACAAATCTATCCAATAAAACCCACTCTTCCCCGACAAATCTATCCAATAAATCCCACTCTTCCCCCTCCTGACAAATCTTTCCAATAAATCCCACTCTTCCCCACCCCCCCCGACAAATCTATCCAATAAAACCCACTCTTCCCCGACAAATCTATCCAATAAATCCCACTCTTCCCCCTCCTGACAAATCTATACAATAAATCCCACTCTACCCCCCGACAAATCTATCAAATAAATCCCACTTATCCCCACCCCCAACAAATCTATCCAATAAATCCCACTCATCCCCAACCCCAACAAATCTATTCAATAAATCCCAGTCCTCCCCATCCCCCCCGACAATTCTATGCAATAAATCACACTCTTCCCCCCCCGACAAATCTATGCAATAAATCACACTCTTCCCCACCCCCCCGACAAATCTATCCAATAAATCCCACTCTTCCCCCCCCCGACAAATCTATCCAATAAATCCCACTCTTCCCCCTGACAAATCTATCCAATAAATCCCACTCTTCCCCACCACCCCGACAAATTTATCCAATAAATCCCACTCTTCCCCATCCCTCCCGACAAATCTATCCAATAAATCCCACTCTTCACCATCCCCGACAAATATATCCAATAAATCCCACTCTTCCCCACCCCCCCGACAAATCTATCCAATAAATCCCACTCTTACCCAGCCCCCCAACAACTCTATCCAATAAATCCCACTCTTCCCCACCACCCCGACAAATCTATCCAATAAATCCCACTCTTTCCCCCCCCCCGACAAATCTATCCAATAAATCCCACTCTTCCCCCCCTGATAAATCTATCCAATAAATCCCACTCTTCCACATCCCCGACAAATCTATCCAATAAATCCCACTCTTCCCCCCCACCGACAAATCTATCCAATAAATCCCACTCTTCCCCGCCCCCCCCGACAAATCTATCCAATAAATCCCACTCTTCCCCACCCCGACAAATCTATCCAATAAATCCCACTCTTCCCCATACCCCCCGACAAATCTATCCAATAAATTCCATTCTTCCCCATCCCTCCCGACAAATCTATCCAATAAATCCCACTCTTCCCCATCCCCCCCGCGACAAATCTATCCAATAAATCCCACTCTTCCCCCCCCCGATAAATCTATCCAATAAATCCCACTCCTCCCCCCCCCGACAAATCTATCCAATAAATCCCACTCTTCCCCATCCCCCCCGACAAATCTATCCAATAAATCCCACTCTTACCCCCCCCGATAAATCTATCCAATAAATCCCACTCTCCCCCCCCCAGACAAATCTATCCAATGAATCCCACTCTTTCCCCCCCCGACAAATCTATCCAATAAATCCCACTCTTCCCCACCCCCGACAAATCTATCCAATAAATCCCACTCTTCCCCACCCCCCCGACAAATCTATCCAATAAATCCGACTCTTCCCCATCCCCCCGACAAATCTATCCAATAAATCCCACTCTTCCCCACCCCCGACAAATCTATCCAATAAATCCCACTCTTCCCCATCGGACAAATCTATCCAATAAATCCCACTCTTCCCCACCGGACAAATCTATCCAATAAATCCCACTATTCCCCACCGGACAAATCTATCCAATAAATCCCACTCTTCCTCAACACCCCCGACAAATCTGTCCAATAAATCCCACTCTTCCCCACCCCCCCCAACAAATCTAGCCAATAAAACCCACTCTTCCCCGACAAATCTATCCAATAAATCCCACTCTTCCCCTTCCTGACAAATCTTTCCAATAAATCCCACTCTTCCCCACCCCCCCCCGATAAATCTATCCAATAAAACCCACTCTTCCCCGACAAATCTATCCAATAAATCCCACTCTTCCCCCTCCTGACAAATCTATACAATAAATCCCAGTCTACCCCCCGACAAATCTATCAAATAAATCCCACTCATCCCCACCCCCAACAAATGTATTCAATAAATCACAGTCCTCCCCATCCCCCCCGACAAATCTATGCAATAAATCGCACTCTTTCCCCACCCCCGACAAATCTATGCAATAAATCGCACTCTTCCCCACCCCCCCGACTAATCTATCCAATAAATCCCACTCTTCCCCCCGATAAATCTATCCAATAAATCCCACTCTTCCCCCCGACAAATCTATCCAATAAATCCAACTCTTCCCCACCCCGCCCGACAAATCTATCCAATAAATCCCACTCTTCCCCCCGACAAATCTATCCAGTAAATCCCACTCTCCCCCCCCCCGACAAATCTATCCAATAAATCCCACTCTTCCCCATCCCCCCGACAAATCTATCCAATAAATCCCACTCTTCCCCACCCCCCCGACAAATCTATCCAATAAATCCCACTCTTCCCCCCACCGACAAATCTATCCAATAAATCCCACTCTTCCCCGCCCCCCCCGACAAATCTATCCAATAAATCCCACTCTTCCTCACCCCGACAAATCTATCCAATAAATCCCACTCTTCCCCACACCCCCGACAAATCTATCCAATAAATCCCACTCTTCCCCATACCCCCCGACAAATCTATCCAATAAATTCCACTCTTCCCCATCCCTCCCGACAAATCTATCCAATAAATCCCACTCTTCCCCATACCCCCCGACAAATCTATCCAATAAATTCCACTCTTCCCCATCCCCCCCGCGACAAATCTATCCAATAAATCCCACTCTTCCCCACCCCCGACAAATCTATCCAATAAATCCCACTCCTCCCCCCCCCGACAAATCTATCCAATAAATCCCACTCTTCCCCATCCCCCCCGACAAATCTATCCAATAAATCCCACTCTTACCCCCCCCGATAAATCTATCCAATAAATCCCACTCTCCCCCCCCCAGACAAATCTATCCAATAAATCCCACTCTTTCCCCCCCCGATAAATCTATCCAATAAATCCCACTCTTCCCCACCCCCCGACAAATCTATCCAATAAATCCGACTCTTCCCCACCCCCGACAAATCTATCCAATAAATCCCACTCTTCCCCACCCCCCCGACAAATCTATCCAATAAATCCCACTCTTCCCCATCCCCCCGACAAATCTATCCAATAAATCCCACTCTTCCCCATCGGACAAATCTATCCAATAAATCCCACTCTTCCCCACCGGACAAATCTATCCAATAAATCCCACTATTCCCCACCGGACAAATCTATCCAATAAATCCCACTCTTCCTCAACACCCCCGACAAATCTGTCCAATAAATCCCACTCTTCCCCACCCCCCCGACAAATCTATCCAATAAATCCCACTCTTCCCCGACAAATCTATCTAATAAATCCCACTCTTCCCCTTCCTGACAAATCTTTCCAAAAAATCCCACTCTTCCCCACCCCCCCCCGATAAATCTATCCAATAAAACCCACTCTTCCCCGACAAATCTATCCAATAAATCCCACTCTTCCCCCTCCTGACAAATCTATACAATAAATCCCACTCTACCCCCCGACAAATCTATCAAATAAATCCCACTCATCCCCACCCCCAACAAATGTATTCAATAAATCACAGTCCTCCCCATCCCCCCCGACAAATCTATGCAATAAATCGCACTCTTCCCCACCCCCGACAAATCTATGCAATAAATCGCACTCTTCCCCACCCCCCCCGACAAATCTATCCAATAAATCCCACTCTTCCCCCCGACAAATCTATCCAGTAAATCCCACTCTTCCCCCCCCCCCCGACAAATCTATCCAATAAACCCCACTCTTCCCCATCCCCCCCGACAAATCTATCCAATAAATCCCACTCTTCCCCACCCCCGACAAATCTATCCAATAAATCCCACTCTTCACCATCCCCGACAAATCTATCCAATAAATCCCACTCTTCCCCCCCCCGACAAATCTACCCAATAAATCCCACTCTTCCCGATCCCCCCCCGACAAATCTATCCAATAAATCCCACTCTTCCCCACCACCCCGACAAATGCATCCAATAAATCCCACTCTTCCCCTCCCTGATAAATCTATCCAATAAATCCCACTCTTCCCCCCCCCGACAAATCTATCCAATAAATCCCACTCTTCCCCCCCTGATAAATGTATCCAATAAATCCCACTCTTCCACATCCCCGACAAATCTATCCAATAAATCCCACTCTTCCCCACACCCCCGACAAATCTATCCAATAAATCCCACTCTTCCCCCCCCACCGACAAATCTATCCAATAAATCCCACTCTTCCCCGCCCCCCCGACAAATCTATCCAATAAATCCCACTCTTCCCCACCCCCGACAAATCTATCCAATAAATCCCACTGTTCCCCATCCCCCCCGACAAATCTATCCAATAAATCCCACTCTTCCCCCCCCGACAAATCTATCCAATAAATCACACTCTTTCCCCCCCCCCCCGACAAATCTATCCAATAAATCCCACTCTTCCCCCCCCGACAAACCTATCCAATAAATCCCACTCTTCCCCCCCCCCCCCCGACAAATCTATCCAATAAATCCCACTCTTCCCCCCCCCACAAATCTATCCAATAAATCCCACTCTTCCCCACCCCCGACAAATCTATCCAGTAAATCCCACTCTTCCCCACCCCCGACAAATCTATCCAATAAATCCCACTCTTCTCCATCTGACAAATCTATCCAATAAATCCCACTCTTCCCCATCGGACAAATCTATCCAATAAATCCGACTATTCCCCACCGGACAAATCTATCCAATAAATCCCACTCTTCCCCACCCCCGACAAATCTATCCAATAAATCCCACTCTTTCCCACCGGTCAAATCTATCCAATAAATCGCACTTTTCTCCACCCCCGACAAATCTATCCAATAAATCCCACTATTCCCCACCGGACAAATCTATCCAATAAATCCCACTCTTCCCCATCGGACAAATCTATCCAATAAATCCTACTCTTCCCCACCGGACAAATCTATTCAATAAATCCCACTATTCCCCACCGGCAAATCTATCCAATAAATCCCACTCTTCCCCATCGGACAAATCTATCCAATAAATCCTACTCTTCCCTACCGGACAAATCTATCCAATAAATCCCACTCTTCCCCAACACCCCCGACAAATCTGTCCAATAAATCCCACTCTTCCCCACCCCCCCGACAAATCTATCCAATAAAACCCACTCTTCCCCGACAAATCTATCCAATAAATCCCACTCTTCCCCACCCCCCCGACAAATCTATCCAATAAATCCCACTCTTCCCCACCCCCCGACAAATCTATCCAATAAATCCGACTCTTCCCCATCCCCCCGACAAATCTATCCAATAAATCCCACTCTTCCCCATCGGACAAATCTATCCAATAAATCCCACTCTTCCCCAATGGACAAATCTATCCAATAAATCCCACTCTTCCCCACCCCCGACAAATCTATCCAATAAATCCCACTCTTCCCCACCCCCCCGACAAATCTATCCAATAAATCCCACTCCTCCCCCCCCGACAAATCTATCCAATAAATCCCACTCTTCCCCACCCCCCGACAAATCTATCCAATAAATCCCACTCTTCCCCATCGGACAAATCTATCCAATAAATCCCACTCTTCCCCACTGGACAAATCTATCCAATAAATCCCACTATTCCCCACCAGACAAATCTAGCCAATAAATCCCACTCTTCCCCAACACCCCCTACAAATCTGTCCAATAAATCCCACTCTTCCCCACCCCCCCGACAAATCTATCCAATAAAACCCACTCTTCCCCGACAAATCTATCCAATAAATCCCACTCTTCCCCCTCCTGACAAATCTTTCCAATAAATCCCACTCTTCCCCACCCCCCCCGACAAATCTATCCAATAAAACCCACTCTTCCCCGACAAATCTATCCAATAAATCCCACTCTTCCCCCTCCTGACAAATCTATACAATAAATCCCACTCTACCCCCCGACAAATCTATCAAATAAATCCCACTTATCCCCACCCCCAACAAATCTATCCAATAAATCCCACTCATCCCCAACCCCAACAAATCTATTCAATAAATCCCAGTCCTCCCCATCCCCCCCGACAATTCTATGCAATAAATCACACTCTTCCCCCCCCGACAAATCTATGCAATAAATCACACTCTTCCCCACCCCCCCGACAAATCTATCCAATAAATCCCACTCTTCCCCCCCCGACAAATCTATCCAATAAATCCCACTCTTCCCCCTGACAAATCTATCCAATAAATCCCACTCTTCCCCACCACCCCGACAAATTTATCCAATAAATCCCACTCTTCCCCATCCCTCCCGACAAATCTATCCAATAAATCCCACTCTTCACCATCCCCGACAAATATATCCAATAAATCCCACTCTTCCCCACCCCCCCGACAAATCTATCCAATAAATCCCACTCTTACCCAGCCCCCCAACAAATCTATCCAATAAATCCCACTCTTCCCCACCACCCCGACAAATCTATCCAATAAATCCCACTCTTTTCCCCCCCCCCCGACAAATCTATCCAATAAATCCCACTCTTCCCCCCCTGATAAATCTATCCAATAAATCCCACTCTTCCACATCCCCGACAAATCTATCCAATAAATCCCACTCTTCCCCCCCACCGACAAATCTATCCAATAAATCCCACTCTTCCCCGCCCCCCCCGACAAATCTATCCAATAAATCCCACTCTTCCCCACCCCGACAAATCTATCCAATAAATCCCACTCTTCCCCATACCCCCCGACAAATCTATCCAATAAATTCCATTCTTCCCCATCCCTCCCGACAAATCTATCCAATAAATCCCACTCTTCCCCATCCCCCCCGCGACAAATCTATCCAATAAATCCCACTCTTCCCCCCCCCGATAAATCTATCCAATAAATCCCACTCCTCCCCGCCCCGACAAATCTATCCAATAAATCCCACTCTTCCCCATCCCCCCCGACAAATCTATCCAATAAATCCCACTCTTACCCCCCCCGATAAATCTATCCAATAAATCCCACTCTCCCCCCCCCAGACAAATCTATCCAATGAATCCCACTCTTTCCCCCCCCGACAAATCTATCCAATAAATCCCACTCTTCCCCACCCCCGACAAATCTATCCAATAAATCCCACTCTTCCCCACCCCCCCCGACAAATCTATCCAATAAATCCGACTCTTCCCCATCCCCCCGACAAATCTATCCAATAAATCCCACTCTTCCCCACCCCCGACAAATCTATCCAATAAATCCCACTCTTCCCCATCGGACAAATCTATCCAATAAATCCCACTCTTCCCCACCGGACAAATCTATCCAATAAATCCCACTATTCCCCACCGGACAAATCTATCCAATAAATCCCACTCTTCCTCAACACCCCCGACAAATCTGTCCAATAAATCCCACTCTTCCCCACCCCCCCCCAACAAATCTAGCCAATAAAACCCACTCTTCCCCGACAAATCTATCCAATAAATCCCACTCTTCCCCTTCCTGACAAATCTTTCCAATAAATCCCACTCTTCCCCACCCCCCCCCCGATAAATCTATCCAATAAAACCCACTCTTCCCCGACAAATCTATCCAATAAATCCCACTCTTCCCCCTCCTGACAAATCTATACAATAAATCCCAGTCTACCCCCCGACAAATCTATCAAATAAATCCCACTCATCCCCACCCCCAACAAATGTATTCAATAAATCACAGTCCTCCCCATCCCCCCCGACAAATCTATGCAATAAATCGCACTCTTCCCCACCCCCGACAAATCTATGCAATAAATCGCACTCTTCCCCACCCCCCCGACTAATCTATCCAATAAATCCCACTCTTCCCCCCGATAAATCTATCCAATAAATCCCACTCTTCCCCCCGACAAATCTATCCAATAAATCCAACTCTTCCCCACCCCCCCCGACAAATCTATCCAATAAATCCCACTCTTCCCCCCGACAAATCTATCCAGTAAATCCCACTCTCCCCCCCCCCGACAAATCTATCCAATAAATCCCACTCTTCCCCATCCCCCCGACAAATCTATCCAATAAATCCCACTCTTCCCCACCCCCCCGACAAATCTATCCAATAAATCCCACTCTTCCCCCCCACCGACAAATCTATCCAATAAATCCCACTCTTCCCCGCCCCCCCCGACAAATCTATCCAATAAATCCCACTCTTCCTCACCCCGACAAATCTATCCAATAAATCCCACTCTTCCCCACACCCCCGACAAATCTATCCAATAAATCCCACTCTTCCCCATACCCCCCGACAAATCTATCCAATAAATTCCACTCTTCCCCATCCCTCCCGACAAATCTATCCAATAAATCCCACTCTTCCCCATACCCCCCGACAAATCTATCCAATAAATTCCACTCTTCCCCATCCCCCCCGCGACAAATCTATCCAATAAATCCCACTCTTCCCCACCCCCGACAAATCTATCCAATAAATCCCACTCCTCCCCCCCCCGACAAATCTATCCAATAAATCCCACTCTTCCCCATCCCCCCCGACAAATCTATCCAATAAATCCCACTCTTACCCCCCCCCGATAAATCTATCCAATAAATCCCACTCTCCCCCCCCCAGACAAATCTATCCAATAAATCCCACTCTTTCCCCCCCCGATAAATCTATCCAATAAATCCCACTCTTCCCCACCCCCCGACAAATCTATCCAATAAATCCCACTCTTCCCCACCCCCGACAAATCTATCCAATAAATCCCACTCTTCCCCACCCCCCCGACAAATCTATCCAATAAATCCCACTCTTCCCCATCCCCCCGACAAATCTATCCAATAAATCCCACTCTTCCCCATCGGACAAATCTATCCAATAAATCCCACTCTTCCCCACCGGACAAATCTATCCAATAAATCCCACTATTCCCCACCGGACAAATCTATCCAATAAATCCCACTCTTCCTCAACACCCCCGACAAATCTGTCCAATAAATCCCACTCTTCCCCACCCCCCCCGACAAATCTAGCCAATAAAACCCACTCTTCCCCGACAAATCTATCTAATAAATCCCACTCTTCCCCTTCCTGACAAATCTTTCCAAAAAATCCCACTCTTCCCCACCCCCCCCGATAAATCTATCCAATAAAACCCACTCTTCCCCGACAAATCTATCCAATAAATCCCACTCTTCCCCCTCCTGACAAATCTATACAATAAATCCCACTCTACCCCCCGACAAATCTATCAAATAAATCCCACTCATCCCCACCCCCAACAAATGTATTCAATAAATCACAGTCCTCCCCATCCCCCCCGACAAATCTATGCAATAAATCGCACTCTTCCCCACCCCCGACAAATCTATGCAATAAATCGCACTCTTCCCCACCCCCCCGACAAATCTATCCAATAAATCCCACTCTTCCCCACCCCCCCCGACAAATCTATCCAATAAATCCCACTCTTCCCCCCGACAAATCTATCCAGTAAATCCCACTCTCCCCCCCCCCCCCGACAAATCTATCCAATAAACCCCACTCTTCCCCATCCCCCCCGACAAATCTATCCAATAAATCCCACTCTTCCCCACCCCCGACAAATCTATCCAATAAATCCCACTCTTCACCATCCCCGACAAATCTATCCAATAAATCCCACTCTTCCCCCCCCCGACAAATCTACCCAATAAATCCCACTCTTCCCGATCCCCCCCCGACAAATCTATCCAATAAATCCCACTCTTCCCCACCACCCCGACAAATGCATCCAATAAATCCCACTCTTCCCCTCCCTGATAAATCTATCCAATAAATCCCACTCTTCCCCCCCCCCGACAAATCTATCCAATAAATCCCACTCTTCCCCCCCTGATAAATCTATCCAATAAATCCCACTCTTCCACATCCCCGACAAATCTATCCAATAAATCCCACTCTTCCCCACACCCCCGACAAATCTATCCAATAAATCCCACTCTTCCCCCCCCACCGACAAATCTATCCAATAAATCCCACTCTTCCCCGCCCCCCCGACAAATCTATCCAATAAATCCCACTCTTCCCCACCCCCGACAAATCTATCCAATAAATCCCACTGTTCCCCATCCCCCCCGACAAATCTATCCAATAAATCCCACTCTTCCCCCCCCGACAAATCTATCCAATAAATCACACTCTTCCCCCCCCCCGACAAATCTATCCAATAAATCCCACTCTTCCCCCCCCGACAAACCTATCCAATAAATCCCACTCTTCCCCCCCCCCCCGACAAATCTATCCAATAAATCCCACTCTTCCCCCCCCCACAAATCTATCCAATAAATCCCACTCTTCCCCACCCCCGACAAATCTATCCAGTAAATCCCACTCTTCCCCACCCCCGACAAATCTATCCAATAAATCCCACTCTTCTCCATCTGACAAATCTATCCAATAAATCCCACTCTTCCCCACCGGACAAATCTATCCAATAAATCCCACTCTTCCCCACCCCCGACAAATCTATCCAATAAATCCCACTCTTTCCCACCGGTCAAATCTATCCAATAAATCGCACTTTTCTCCACCCCCGACAAATCTATCCAATAAATCCCACTATTCCCCACCGGACAAATCTATCCAATAAATCCCACTCTTCCCCATCGGACAAATCTATCCAATAAATCCTACTCTTCCCCACCGGACAAATCTATTCAATAAATCCCACTATTCCCCACCGGCAAATCTATCCAATAAATCCCACTCTTCCCCATCGGACAAATCTATCCAATAAATCCTACTCTTCCCTACCGGACAAATCTATCCAATAAATCCCACTCTTCCCCAACACCCCCGACAAATCTGTCCAATAAATCCCACTCTTCCCCACCCCCCCGACAAATCTATCCAATAAAACCCACTCTTCCCCGACAAATCTATCCAATAAATCCCACTCTTCCCCCCCCTGACAAATCTATACAATAAATCCCACTCTACCCCCTGACAAATCTATCAAATAAATCCCACTCATTCCCACCCCCAACAAATCTATTCAATAAATCCCAGTCCTCCCCATCCCCCCCGACAAATCTATGCAATAAATCGCACTCTTCCCCACCCCCGACAAATCTATGCAATAAATCGCACTCTTCCCCACCCCCCCGACAAATCTATCCAATAAATCCGACTATTCCCCCCCCGACAAATCTATCCAATAAATCCCACTCTTCCCCCGACAAATCTATCCAATAAATCCCACTCTTCCCCCTCCTGACAAATCTTTCCAATAAATCCCACTCTTCCCCACCCCCCCCGACAAATCTATCCAATAAAACCCACTCTTCCCCGACAAATCTATCAAATAAATCCCACTCATCCCCACCCCCAACAAATCTATTCAATAAATCCCAGTCCTCCCCATCCCCCCGACAATTCTATGCAATAAATCACACTCTTCCCCACACCCCGACAAATCTATCCAATAAATCCCACTCTTCCCCCCCCGACAAATCTATCCAATAAATCCCACTCTTCCCCCCGACAAATCTATCCAATAAATCCCACTCTTCCCCCCAACAAATCTATCCAATAAATCCCACTCTTCCCCACCACCTCGACAAATCTATCCAATAAATCCCACTCTTCCCCATCCCCCCCCGACAAATCTATCCAATAAATCCCACTCTTCACCCCCCCGACAAATCTATCCAAAAAATCCCACTCTTACCCAGCCCCCCAACAAATCTATCCAATAAATCCCACTCTTCCCCACCACCCCGACAAATCTATCCAATAAATCCCACTCTTCCCCCCCGACAAATCTATCCAATAAATCCCACTCTTCCCCCCGACAAATCTATCCAATAAATCCCACTCTTCCCCACCACCCCGACAAATCTATCCAATAAATCCCACTCTTCCCCCCGACAAATCTATCCAATAAATCCCACTCTTCCCCCCAACAAATCTATCCAATAAATCCCACTCTTCCCCACCACCTCGACAAATCTATCCAATAAATTCCACTCTTCCCCATCCCCCCCCGACAAATCTATCCAATAAATCCCACTCTTCACCCCCCCGACAAATCTATCCAATAAATCCCACTCTTACCCAGCCCCCCAACAAATCTATCCAATAAATCCCACTCTTCCCCACCACCCCGACAAATCTATCCAATAAATCCCACTCTTCCCCCCCCGACAAATCTATCCAATAAATCCCACTCTTACCCAGCCCCCAACAAATCTATCCAATAAATCCCACTCTTCCCCACCACCCCGACAAATCTATCCAATAAATCCCACTCTTCCCCCCCCTGATAAATCTATCCAATAAATCCCACTCTTCCCCCCCGACAAATCTATCCAATAAATCCCACTCTTCCCCCCCCTGATAAATCTATCCAATAAATCCCACTCTTCCACATCCCCGACAAATCTATCCAATAAATCCCACTCTTCCCCCCACCGACAAATCTATCCAATAAATCCCACTCTTCCCCGCCCACCCCCGACAAATCTATCCAATAAATCCCACTCTTCCCCACCCCCGACAAATCTATCCAATAAATCCCACTCTTCCCCACACCCCCGACAAATCTATCCAATAAATCCCACTCTTCCCCATCCCCCCCGCGACAAATCTATCCAATAAATCCGACTCTTCCCCATCCCCCCGACAAATCTATCCAATAAATCCCACTCTTCCCCACCCCCGACAAATCTATCCAATAAATCCCACTCTTCCCCACCACCCCGACAAATCTATCCAATAAATCCCACACTTCCCCCCCCGATAAATCTATCCAATAAATCCCACTCTCCCCCCCCCCCCCCCCGGCAAATCTATCCAATAAATCCCACTCTTCCCCCCCGATAAATCTATCCAATAAATCCCACTCTTCCCCCCCCGACAAATCTATCCAATAAATCCCACTCTTCCCCACCGGACAAATCTATCCAATAAATCCCACTCTTCCCCATCGGACAAATCTATCCAATAAATCCCACTCTTCCCCACCCCCGACAAATCTATCCAATAAATCCCACTCTTTCCCACCGGTCAAATCTATCCAATAAATCGCACTTTTCTCCACCCCCGACAAATCTATCCAATAAATCCCACTATTCCCCACCGGACAAATCTATCCAATAAATCCCACTCTTCCCCATCGGACAAATCTATCCAATAAATCCTACTCTTCCCCACCGGACAAATCTATTCAATAAATCCCACTATTCCCCACCGGCAAATCTATCCAATAAATCCCACTCTTCCCCATCGGACAAATCTATCCAATAAATCCTACTCTTCCCTACCGGACAAATCTATCCAATAAATCCCACTCTTCCCCAACACCCCCGACAAATCTGTCCAATAAATCCCACTCTTCCCCACCCCCCCGACAAATCTATCCAATAAAACCCACTCTTCCCCGACAAATCTATCCAATAAATCCCACTCTTCCCCCCCCTGACAAATCTATACAATAAATCCCACTCTTCACCCCCCCGACAAATCTATCCAATAAATCCCACTCTTACCCAGCCCCCCAACAAATCTATCCAATAAATCCCACTCTTCCCCACCACCCCGACAAATCTATCCAATAAATCCCACTCTTCCCCCCCGACAAATCTATCCAATAAATCCCACTCTTCCCCCCAACAAATCTATCCAATAAATCCCACTCTTCCCCACCACCTCGACAAATCTATCCAATAAATTCCACTCTTCCCCATCCCCCCCGACAAATCTATCCAATAAATCCCACTCTTCACCCCCCCGACAAATCTATCCAATAAATCCCACTCTTACCCAGCCCCCAACAAATCTATCCAATAAATCCCACTCTTCCCCACCACCCCGACAAATCTATCCAATAAATCCCACTCTTCCCCCCCCTGATAAATCTATCCAATAAATCCCACTCTTCCCCCCCCGACAAATCTATCCAATAAATCCCACTCTTCCCCCCCTGATAAATCTATCCAATAAATCCCACTCTTCCACATCCCCGACAAATCTATCCAATAAATCCCACTCTTCCCCCCACCGACAAATCTATCCAATAAATCCCACTCTTCCCCGCCCCCCCCCGACAAATCTATCCAATAAATCCCACTCTTCCCCACCCCCGACAAATCTATCCAATAAATCCCACTCTTCCCCACACCCCCGACAAATCTATCCAATAAATTCCACTCTTCCCCATCCCCTCCCGACAAATCTATCCAATAAATCCCACTCTTCCCCACACCCCCGACAAATCTATCCAATAAATCCCACTCTTCCCCCCCCCCCGACAAATCTATCCAATAAATCCCACTCTTCCCCACACCCCCGACAAATCTATCCAATAAATCCCACTCTTCCCCATCCCCCCCGCGACAAATCTATCCAATAAATCCGACTCTTCCCCATCCCCCCGACAAATCTATCCAATAAATCCCACTCTTCCCCACCCCCGACAAATCTATCCAATAAATCCCACTCTTCCCCACCACCCCGACAAATCTATCCAATAAATCCCACACTTCCCCCCCCGATAAATCTATCCAATAAATCCCACTCTCCCCCCCCCCCCCGGCAAATCTATCCAATAAATCCCACTCTTCCCCCCCGATAAATCTATCCAATAAATCCCACTCTTCCCCACCCCCCGACAAATCTATCCAATAAATCCCACTCTTCCCCACCCCCCCGACAAATCTATCCAATAAATCCCACTCTTCCCCACACCCCCGACAAATCAATCCAATAAATCCCACTCTTCACCATCCCCGACAAATCTATCCAATAAATCCCACTCTTCCCCACACCCCCCGACAAATCTATCCAATAAATCCCACTCTTCACCACACCCCCGACAAATCTATCCAAAAAATCCGACTCTTCCCCATCCCCCCACGACAAATCAATCCAATAAATCCGACTCTTCCCCATCCCCCCGACAAATCTATCCAATAAATCCCACTCTTCCCCACACCCCCGACAAATCTATCCAAAAAATCCCACTCTTCCCCATCCCCCCCCGACAAATCTATCCAATAAATCCCACTCTTCCCCACACCCCCGACAAATCTATCCAAAAAATCCCACTCTTCCCCATCCCCCCACGACAAATCAATCCAATAAATCCGACTCTTCCCCATCCCCCCGACAAATCTATCCAAAAAATCCCACTCTTCCCCATCCCCCGACAAATCTATCCAATAAATCGCACTCTTCCCCATCCCCCCCCGACAAATCTATCCAATAAATCCCACTCTTCCCCAGACCCCCGACAAATCTATCCAATAAATCCCACTCTTCCCCACACCCCCGACAAATCTATCCAATAAATCCCACTCTTCCCCATCCCCCCCCGACAAATCTATCCAATAAATCCCACTCTTCCCCAGACCCCCGACAAATCTACCCAATAAATCCCACTCTTCCCCCCCTGATAAATCTATCCAATAAATCCCACTCTTCCCCATCCCCCCCCGACAAATCTATCGAAAAAATCCCACTCTTCCCCACCCCCGACAAATCTATCCAATAAATCCCACTCTTCCCCACACCCCCCGACAAATCCATCCAATAAATCCCACTCTTCCCCCCCCCGACAAATCTATCCAATAAATCCCACTCTTCCCCACCACCCCGACAAATCTATCCAATAAATCCTACTCTTCCCCCCTGATAAATCTATCCAATAAATCCCACTCTTCCCCCCCCCCCGACAAATCTATCCAATAAATCCCACTCTTCCCCCCCCCGATAAATCTATCCAATAAATCCCACTCTTACCCACCCCCCCGACAAATCTATCCAATAAATCCCACTCTTCCCCACCCCCGACAAATCTATCCAATAAATCCCACTCTTCCCCACCCCCCGACAAATCTATCCAATAAATCCCACTCTTCTCCACACCCCTCGACAAATCTATCCAATAAATCCCTCTTCCACACCCCCGACAAATCTATCCAATAAATCCCACTCTTCCCCCCCCCTCGACAAATCTATCCAATTAATCCCACTCTTCCCCGCCCCCCCGACAAATCTATCCAATAAATTCCACTCTTCTCCCCCCGATAAATCTATCCAATTAATCCCACTCTTCCCCACCCCCGATAAATCTATCCAATAAATCCCACTCTTCCCCACCACCCCGACAAATCTATCCAATAAATTCCACTCTTCTCCCCCCGATAAATCTATCCAATAAATCCCACTCTTCCCCACCCCCGATAAATCTATCCAATAAATCCCACTCTTCCCCCCCGACAAATCTATCCAATAAATCCCACTCTTCCCCGCCCCCCCGACAAATCTATCCAATAAATCCCACTCTTCCCCAGACCCCCGACAAATCTATCCAATAAATCCCACTCTTCCCCACACCCGACAAATCTATCCAATAAATCCCACTCTTCCCCATCCCCCCCCGACAAATCTATCCAATAAATCCGACTCTTCCCCATCTCCCCGACAAATCTATCCAAAAAATCCCACTCTTCCCCACCCCCGACAAATCTATCCAATAAATCCCACTCTTCCCCACACCCCCCGACAAATCCATCCAATAAATCCCACTCTTCCCCAGACCCCCGACAAATCTATCCAATAAATCCCACTCTTCCCCCCCCGACAAATCTATCCAATAAATCCCACTCTTCCCCACACCCCCGACAAATCTATCCAATAAATCCCACTCTTCCCCATACCCCCCCCGACAAATCTATCCAATAAGTCCCACTCTTCCCCCCCCGACAAATCTATCCAATAAATCCCACTCTTCCCCCCCCGACAAATCTATCCAATAAATCCCACTCTTCCCCATCCCTCCCCCGACAAATCTATCCAATAAATCCCACTCTTCCCCACACCCCCGACAAATCTATCCAATAAATCCCACTCTTCCCCCCCGACAAATCTATCCAATAAATCCCACTCTTCCCCCCCGACAAATCTATCCAATAAATCCCACTCTTCCCCCCCCCCGACAAATCTATCCAATAAATCCCACTCTTCCCCACACCCCCGACAAATCTATCCAATAAATCCCACTCTTCCCCATCCCCCCCCTGACAAATCTATCCAATAAATCCCACTCTTCCCCCCCGACAAATCTATCCAATAAATCCCACTCTTCCCCCCCCCGACAAATCTATCCAATAAATCCCACTCTTCCCCCCTGATAAATCTATCCAATAAATCCCACTCTTCCCCCCCCGACAAATCTATCCAATAAATCCCACTCTTCCCCACACCCCCGACAAATCTATCCAATAAATCCCACTCTTCCCCATCCCCCCCCTGACAAATCTATCCAATAAATCCCACTCTTCCCCCCCGACAAATCTATCCAATAAATCCCACTCTTCCCCCCCCGACAAATCTATCCAATAAATCCCACTCTTCCCCCCTGATAAATCTATCCAATAAGTCCCACTGTTGCTCCCCCCCAGCTTTTCTCCTGCCCCAAAATGTTCCCACAAATCTTTCTCCTTCCAGTATCTCTCCGATTCTCCGCCTTATGAAAGTTTCTGTTGAATCTTCACCCCCACTCTTTCAGGCAGCGCCTTCCCTGTCCCATCCTGGGGGCGGAGGGGGGTCAGGACGTTTTGTTGTTTTGCAGCAGGTAGGCTGGAGGATTGCCTTCTTTGTGGTGGGTAACAATTTTCTCCCTGGGGTAAGAGAGGCAGGGTATTTGGCGGTGGTTCTAATCACACGCCGCATTGGGTAGATTTGAAGCTGGAGACGGGGAGGTTTTGCCCTTGATGTTGTGGGAGGCGTTGAAAGCGGTGGTCGGCGGGGCATTTCATTCAAGGCTCATCTGGATAGGGAGGCAATGCAGGAGTTGGTACAGGAGATGGGGAGTATGCGAGTGATCCTCTGCCAGAACTCGTAGTTCATATCCACAGATCTCTGAAAGTTGCCACTCAAGTGGATAGAGCCGTGAAGAAGGCCTATAGTGTGTTAGCGTTTATTAACAGGGGGCTTGAGTTTAAGAGCAGCGGGGTTATGCTGCAACTGTACAGGACCCTGGTGAGACCACATTTGGAGTAGTGTGTGCAGTTCTGGTCACCTCATTATAGGAAGGATGTGGAAGCTTTGGAAAGGGTGCAAAGGAGATTTACCAGGATGCTGCCTGGTTTGCAGTATAGGTCTTATGAGGAAAGGTTGAGGGAGCGAGGGCTTTTCTCTTTGGAGCGGAGGAGGATGAGAGGCAACTTAATAGAGGTTTATAAGATGATGAGAGGGATAGATAGAGTGGACGTTCAGAGACTATTTCCTCGGGTGGATGTAGCTGTTACAAGGGGGCATAACTATAAGGTTCGGGGTGGGAGATATAGGAGGGATGTCCGAAGTAGGTTCTTTACTCAGAGAGTGGTTAGGGTGTGGAATGGACTGCCTGCTGTGATAGTGGAGTCGGACACTTTAGGAACTTTCAAGCGGTTATTGGATAGGCATATGGAGTGCACTAGAATGATTGGGAGTAGGTTGATTTAATCTTAGTTTCAGACTAGTTCGGCACAACATCGTGGGCCGAAGGGCCTGCACTGCACTGTACAGTTCTATGTTCTAGAACTCTGGGCTCGCAGGCAGCACGGTGGCGCAGTGTTTAGCACTGCGGCCTCACGGCGCCGAGGTCCCAGGCTCGATCCCGGCTCTGGGTCACTGTCCGTGTGGAATTTGCACATTCTCCCCGTGTTTGCGTGGGTTTCGCCCCCACAACCCAAAGATGTGCGGGTTAGGTGAGCCTCAAGTTCCTCAGCCTTTCCTCATAAGATCTTCCCTCCATACCAGGCAACATTCTGGTAAATCTCCTCTGCACCCTTTCCAATGCTTCCACATCCTTCCTATAATGCGGCGACCAGAATTGCACGCAATACTCCAAATGCGGCCGCACCAGAGTTCTGTACAGCTGCAACATGGCCTCATGGCTCCGAAACTCAATCCCTCTACCAATAAAAGCTAACACACCGTACGCCTTCTTAACAACCCTCGCGGCAACTTTCAGGGATCTATGTACATGGACACCGAGATCTCTCTGCTCATCCACACGGCCAAGAATCTTACCATTAGCCCAGTACTCTGTCTTCCTGTTATTCCTTCCAAAATTAATCACCTCACACTTTTCTGCATTAAACTCCATTTGCCACCTCTCAGCCCAGCGCTGCAGCTTATCTATGTCCCTCTGTAACTTGTAACATCCTTCCGCACTGTCCACAACTCCACCGACTTTAGTGTCATCTGCAATGCAAGATAGAATGCAAGAGCAGGGAGGACATGCTGGAACTATGTAAAACACGGGCTAGGCCACAAATGGATGCTGCGTGCAGTTCTGGTCACCTCACTATAGGAAGGATGTGATTGGTGAGGGTGCAGAGGACGTTTACCAGGACACTGTCTGGTCCGGAGCGTTTCTGCTTTGAGGAGAGGTGGGATAGTCTGGGGCTGTTTTCCTTGAAGCAGCGAAGGTTGAGAGGGAACCTGAGAGAGGTGTAGAAGATCATAGCATCACGACAGTGCAGAAGGAGGCCATTCGGCCCATCTAGTCTACATTGACCCTGTGAGAGAGCACCTCACCTAGGCCCACTCCTCCGCCCTATCACCGCAACCCAGTACCGTACACATCCTTGTTTGCATCAATTATGCTGAGGTGGAGATGGTTGACAGTTTCAAATTCCTAGGGGTGCACATCACCAACAATCTGTCCTGGTCCACCCACGTCGACGCTACCACCAAGAAAGCACAACAGCGCCTATACTTCCTCAGGAAACTCATCTTTGGACACGAAGGGACAATTTAGCACGGCCAATCCACCTAACCTGCACATCTTTGGCCACTATGGGGCAATTTAGCACGGCCAATCCACCTAACCTGCACATCTTTGGACACTAAGGGACAATTTAGCACGGCCAATCCACCTAACCTGCACATCTTTGGACACTGGAACAATTTAGCATGGCCAATCCACCTAACCTGCACATCTTTGGACACTAAGGGGCAATTTAGCACGGCCAATCCACCTAACCTGCACATCTTTGGACACTGAGGGACAATTTAGCACGGCCAATCCACCTAACCTGCACATCTTTGGCCACTAAGGGACAATTTAGCATGGCCAATCCACCTAACCTGCACATCTTTGGACACTAAGGGGCAATTTAGCACGGCCAATCCACCTAACCTGCACATCTTTGGACACTGAGGGACAATTTAGCACGGCCAATCCACCTAACCTGCACATCTTTGGCCACTAAGGGACAATTTAGCATGGCCAATCCACCTAACCTGCACATCTTTGGACACTAAGGGGCAATTTAGCACGGCCAATCCACCTAACCTGCACATCTTTGGACACTGAGGGACAATTTAGCACGGCCAATCCACCTAACCTGCACATCTTTGGCCACTATGGGGCAATTTAGCACGGCCAATCCACCTAACCTGCACATCTTTGGACACTAGGGGACAATTTAGCACGGCCAATCCACCTAACCTGCACATCTTTGGACACTAGGACAATTTAGCACGGCCAATCCACCTAACCTGCACATCTTTGGACACTGAGGGACAATTTAGCACGGCCAATCCACCTAACCTGCACATCTTTGGCCACTATGGGGCAATTTAGCACGGCCAATCCACCTAACCTGCACATCTTTGGACACTGAGGGACAATTTAGCACGGCCAATCCACCTAACCTGCACATCTTTGGCCACTATGGGGCAATTTAGCACGGCCAATCCACCTAACCTGCACATCTTTGGACACTGAGGGACAATTTAGCACGGCCAATCCACCTAACCTGCACATCTTTGGCCACTATGGGGCAATTTAGCACGGCCAATCCACCTAACCTGCACATCTTTGGACACTAGGGGACAATTTAGCACGGCCAATCCACCTAACCTGCACATCTTTGGACACTAGGACAATTTAGCACGGCCAATCCACCTAACCTGCACATCTTTGGACACTGAGGGACAATTTAGCACGGCCAATCCACCTAACCTGCACATCTTTGGCCACTATGGGGCAATTTAGCACGGCCAATCCACCTAACCTGCACATCTTTGGACACTGAGGGACAATTTAGCACGGCCAATCCACCTAACCTGCACATCTTTGGCCACTATGGGGCAATTTAGCACGGCCAATCCACCTAACCTGCACATCTTTGGACACTAGGGGACAATTTAGCACGGCCAATCCACCTAACCTGCACATCTTTGGACACTAGGACAATTTAGCACGGCCAATCCACCTAACCTGCACATCTTTGGCCACTAAGGGACAATTTAGCACGGCCAATCCACCTAACCTGCACATCTTTGGACACTAGGGGACAATTTAGCACGGCCAATCCACCTAACCGGCACATCTTTGGACATTAAGGGACAATTTAGCACGGCCAATCCACCTAACCTGCACATCTTTGGACACTAGGGGACAATTTAGCACGGCCAATCCACCTAACCGGCACATCTTTGGACATTAAGGGACAATTTAGCACGGCCAATCCACCTGTCCTGTACATCTTTGGGTTGTGGGGGCGAAACCCACGCAGACACGGGGAGAATGTGCAAACTCCACACGGACAGTGACCCAGAGCCGGGATCGAACCCGGGACCTCGGCGCCGTGA
The DNA here is from genome assembly GCF_047496885.1 of Scyliorhinus torazame. NCBI lineage: Eukaryota > Metazoa > Chordata > Chondrichthyes > Carcharhiniformes > Scyliorhinidae > Scyliorhinus > Scyliorhinus torazame. The sequence goes on along the minus strand of NC_092732.1, from coordinate 29,210,081 downwards.
GGCTGCAGTGCTAACCCACTGCGCCGCCGTGCTGCCCCAGGTCGCTGTTTTTAACTCGATGTCCGAATTAACCCCTTGTTGCCCAGCCCTGCACCCGCTTGGCCGTTGCAATTCTACACCCCCGATCAAGAGGTCGAAACAGGCCGTGTTCTGAAATCTATATTCTAATTGGGGGGGGAGATTCCGACCTTACAAAATGTCATCGCTGACGCCTGCGCAGGCGCAGACTGGTATTGGCGGCCATCTTGCTTCGGCACGAGGCGAGGTGTCCGATCGGGTGACCCGCCAGATTCCCTTCCGACTGTTTCCGGGCTAGTCAGTCTGCCCATAGCCAAACCCCCTGCGTTCTGTGCCCGCCTCCTTCCCCCAATCACAGAAGGCCAGCAGGGTGTTCTCCAGACACGTGCCTGCCGTTCCACAAAGCAGCTCCAGAGGCAACACCCGAGCGGGCGCCTCGACCTGAGCCCAACTGAATTCATTCTCACCAGGTGGGCCCGACTGGCTGAAGCAGCCCCTTGGTGCCCCCCGCCGGCTTGTGCCCGGAGGGGGCGCTGGAGAGCCACTTCCTTGAGCTGCGGCGGTCTTTACCACCGAGCTGGTACGGCCCATCGAGGCTACACCGATCTGCCAACCTTTACAGTGCAGAACGAAGCCATTCGGCCCCCATGCCCTTGCAAAGATCTGACTACACCGCTCCCATTTCCCCTCCGCTTGGCCCCTCGCTCGAGGTTAGGCCAGCACAAGTGAATGTCTAAATATTTCTTAAATGTCATGAAAGTTTCGGACTCGACCACCCTCCCTGGGTGCAAAGCGGTTCTCCACAATTCCCCGCTAAGCCTGCGATCTCTTACCTTAACTAACTCTAGCCCTCTTGGCTGTGGACCCCTCTACTAATGGGAAACGTGCCTTCCTATTTATGCCCTATAGAATTCCTCCAGTGCAGAAGGAGGCCATTCGGCCCATCGAGTCTGCACCGTGTTATGGGCCAGGGTTTGGAGAACCCCAAAGTGTATCATGGAGTTCACCTGACCCACAACTTTCACTAGATTGTGGTGTGGGGAGCGCACGGCCCACTCTCCAGGTGTGGGACAGCAGAAATGGACAAGTATTTTTTAAAGCAAAACAATGTTTATTCTATGAACTCAAGTTAACCTTTTTAAAACATAGTGACCATCTTAGCAACCATCAATTCAAATACAACCCCCAAAGAATACAACACTAAGTAATCCTTAAGCTGTCCTTTTAACATCCATACGACTTAAAAACAAAACCTTTATCAGAAGCACATCAGGTTAAAGTCACTTCACCAAATGATCAAGAGACAGTCTTTTGATGGCAGAGAGAACAGCAGTACACCTGCTCTGTCTGGCTTCAGCTCCAACACTGAAAACGAAACTAAAACTCACCCTGCAGCAAGCAGCCTAAAACGAAAGTAAAAAAGCTGACAGACAGCCCAGCTCCACCCACTCTCTGACATCACTGCAGTAATAAACACCTATTTCTTAAAGGTGCTCTCACTACAGATATTTATATACACACCCATTTCTTAAAGGTACCCTCACATGACAACCGGCCCTCTGAAAAAGCACCCCATCCTGGGTCACTCCCTCCCCCACTATCCCTGCAACCCCACCTAACCACTTCTTGCCCACTGTTACCAGACTCCTAAACGACCCTCTTATGGACTGACCTGATTAACGCTACACCCCTGTATGCTTCACCCGATGCCGGTGTCTATGTATTTACATTGTGGTCCTTGTGTTGCCATATTATGTATTTTCTTTTTTTAAATTTTCTTCTCATGTACTAAATGATCTGTTTGAGCTGCTCGCAGAGAAATACTTTCCACTGTATCTCGGTACACGTGACAATAAATAAATCCAAATCTTTGGACACTAAGGGGCAATTTTAGCATGGCCAATCACCTAACCTGCACACGGTGGCACAGTGGTTAACGCTGCTGCCTCACAGGGCCAGGGACCCGGGTGACTGTGCGGGGTCTGCACGTTCTCCCCCGAGTCTGCGTGGGTTTCCTCCGGGTGCTCCGGTTTCCTTCCACTGTCCAAAGATGTGCAGGTTAGGTGGATTGGCCGTGCTAAATTGTCCCTTAGTGTCCAAAGATGTGCAGGTTAGGTGGATTGGCCGTGCTAAATTGTCCCTTAGTGTCCAAAGATGTGCAGGTTAGGTGGATTGGCCGCGCTAAATTGTCCAGCGGCGCCAACTTGCTTTTCGTATCGACGCCTTTCCGGGCGACGTTTCAGAAAGGATTCCAAACGCAGTCCTACTTTTGAGGTGTTTTTTTTTTATTAAAAAGAAAAACCCTTCTCCCAAATGTACAACAAAGATACGTACAACCTCGTCGCACGAACGGGGCACAATGGTTTAAACATTAAGACTTGGAAAGCAGCACCTAAACCCCCCACGTCAATACAACAGACGGGGAGGGTGGAATCACCGTCCAGCATTTCACCCTAGAAGACATCAATTGTTGTGGTTCCACCGCCTACCCACTGGTTAAGGAAATCCTATCTTACATATAATAGTTTGTTGACATAGATCTCGAGTACTACAGGGGTTGCTTGGGGGGAAAAGACACAGGTTGTCAAAACTTTCCGCCTTGGAGTCATCAGGTCAAAACCGCAAGAATTAAAAGTCCCAAAAAAGGAGCGACAATTTGTCCTGCACTTGGAGAAACAGGGTACCCACCAAACGACCGGCATCCTGTTTCGCGCACAGCATAAACTGCCGCGCCCTTCTGGGATTTTCAAGTCGGCCGTCTCTGGCTTGATGAGTCCCAAGCTTCGACGAGCCGTCTCTTTTTTCGCTTCAGCGGTACGAAAATCCTTCTTGTCCATCCTTCGCAGAGAGAGAGAGAGAGAAACGTGCCAAGAGGGGCTGGCTTAGCTCAACCTCTGGTCTTGTGGGTACTGACCGTCTGTCTGCAACGGGCAGTAACAAGGGGCTGTTTAGCACCGGGCTAAATCGCTGGCTTTGAAAGCAGACCAAGGCAGGCCAGCAGCGCGGTTCAATTCCCGTACCAGCCTCCCCGAACAGGCGCCGGAATGTGGCGACTAGGGGCTTTTCACAGTAACTTCATTTGAAGCCTACTTGTGACAATAAGCGATTTTTCATTTCATTTCACAAGCATCGCTGGAGTACGACTGTTCGAAAACCAGCTGTCCCTACCAGCAAAATAGCTTAATAGCCCAAGGGCACCACCGGGAGGGCGTAATTACAGCGTGACGCGTTTACACTCAAAATTTCCACGGCGAAGGAGATGTCGCACGTTCCCTCTGCGGTTCGGTGAACCAATTAACGCTCTCCATAAAATGGAGCACAAGGGGCAACGGTTAGACAACCAGACCGCACGAGTGGCGGGGGGGAGGGCATCTTCCATCCTCCTCCTTCAGACCGGACGTGCGCTATTCCTTTCAACAATTAAGGTGCCCAAAGGGCCAGATGTTCGGTGGCATTAAATCATTGTGGCCCCAGTGTACGAGAGGGAGTCGAGCCTCTCCTCACCATTCCACTGCAGCTCAGTTCTTTTTCGTTCTGGCCGTGTCGTATTTCCGCTTGCTCGAGTACCACAGCAGCAGGGGTATACCGATAGAAGGCAGGGTCATCACGGCAAAGGCCGCCCAGTCCAACTGGAGAAGAATTTTTGGACACACACACACACAAAAATAAAAATTACACTCAAGTCACAGAATTGTACATCAAGAGGCAAAAAATCGCGAGAAGCCGGCAGTGGAAGGGAAGTAACACTGCCAAAGCGACTAAGGTGAATAGGTTCCAAGCTGGAATTGTAATTACATCCTCGAAAATGTTAAATTTAACAGCACCCAATTATCTTTTTCCCCAATTAAGGGGCAATTCGGCGCGGCCAATCCACCTGCCCTGCACAGCGTTTTGGTTTGTGGGGGCGAGACCCACGCAGACACGGGGAGAATGTGCAAACCCCACACGGACAGTGACCCAGAGCCAGGATCGAACCGGGGTCCTTGGTGCCGTGAGGCAGCTGTGCTAACCACTGCGCCGCCCTGTACGACAACCAATTTAAATTACAAACATCGACGCTTGGATTTATATTGGGCGTGCTCATCGATGCAAAATTAATATATCAGATGTCGTATTTTGTTTTAAATCTTTCCCAACTGCCCTGGGAGTGGTTATACGATAGATTCAATTCATTTTTGAATCAGTTCTTTTCTTTCAGGGATCCTGATCCTGTTCGAACGGTAGAGCGAGAGAGGGAGATAGAGGGTGGGAATATCGAGACAGAGACACAGGGTGGGAGTAATCGAGAGAGAGAGAGAGGGGGGAGAGAGCGAGAGTGGGGGTAATGGAGAGAGAGGGGGGGGGGGGAAGAGTGAGAATATCGAGAGAGAGAGGGAGAGAGTGGGAATATGGAGAGAGAGACGGAGAGGGAGGATGGGAATATCGAGAGAGAGAGCGAGAGGGAGGGAGGGAGAGAGAGGGGGAGGGGGCAATAGAGAGGAGAGAGAAAGAGTGGGTGGGGAAAGAGAGAGGGGGTGGGAATATCTAGAGAGAGAGAGGGGGTGGGAATATCGAGAGAGTGAGAGTGGGAATATTGAGAGTGAGGGAATATCGAGAGAGAGAGAGGGGGTGGGAATATCGAGAGAGAGTGGGAATAGAGAGAGAGAGTGGGAATATCGAGAGAGAGGGAGAGTGGGAATATCGAGAGGGGGGTGGGAATATCGAGAGAGGAGGAGCGGGAATATATAGAGAGAGAGAGTGGGAATATCGAGAGAGAGAGAGGGAATATCAAGAGAGTGCGAATATCAAGAGACAAGAGTGGGAATATCGAGGAAGAGAGTGGGAATATCAAGAAAGACTGGGAATATCGAGAGAGAGGGGGCGGGAATATCGAGAGAGAGAGAGAGAGAGAGAGTGGGAATATCGAGTGAGAGTGGGAATATCGAGAGAGAGAGTGAGTGGGAGTATCAAGACAGATGGGGTGGGAATATTGAGTGAGAGTGGGAATGTCGAGAGAGAGAGAGAGAGAGGGAATATCGAGAGAGAGAGGGAATATCGAGAGAGAGTGGGAATATCGAGTGAGGGGGCGGGAATATTGAGAGAGAGTGGGAATATCGAGAGAGGGGGTGGGAATATCGAGAGAGGGAATATCGAGAGAGAGAGGGAATATCGAGAGAGAGAGGGAATATCGAGAGAGAGTGAGTGGGAATATCGAGAGAGTGGGAATATCGAGAGGGGGGCGGGAATATCGAGAGAGGGGCGGGAATATCGAGAGAGGGGGCGGGAATATCGAGAGGGGGGCGGGAATATCGAGAGAGGGGGCGGGAATATCGAGAGAGGGGGCGGGAATATCGAGAGAGGGGGCGGGAATATCGAGAGAGTGGGAATATCGAGAGAGAGTGGGAATATCGAGAGAGTGAGTGGGAATATCGAGATCGAGAGGGAGAGTGGGAATATCGAGAGAGAGATAGAGTGGGAATATCAAGAGAGGGTGGGAATATCGAGAGAGCGGGAATATCGAGAGAGAGAATTTCGCGCGAGAGAGTGGGAATATCGAGAGAGTGGGAATATCGAGAAAGAGTGGGATTATCGAGAGAGAGAGAGAGTGGGAATATCGAGGGTGGGAATATCGAGAGAGAATTTCACGCGAAAGAGAGGGAATATCGAGAGAGAGTGAGTGGGATTATCGAGAGAGTGGGAGAGGCAGAGAGAGAGAGAGAGGCGCAGAGAGAGAGAGGCGCAGAGAGAGAGAGAGAGAGAGAGAGAGAGGCGCAGAGAGAGAGAGAGAGACGCAGAGAGAGAGAGAGAGGCGCAGAGAGAGAGAGAGAGGCGCAGAGAGAGAGAGAGAGGCGCAGAGAGAGAGAGAGAGAGGCGCAGAGAGAGAGAGACCGAGAGGCAGAGGGAGAGAGACCGAGAGGCAGAGGGAGAGAGACCGAGAGGCAGAGGGAGAGAGACCGAGAGGCAGAGGGAGAGAGACCGAGAGGCAGAGGGAGAGAGACCGAGAGGCAGAGGGAGAGAGACCGAGAGGCAGAGAGACCGAGAGGCAGAGGCAGAGAGACCGAGAGGCAGAGGGAGAGAGACCGAGAGGCAGAGGGAGAGAGACCGAGAGGCAGAGGGAGAGAGACCGAGAGGCAGAGGGAGAGAGACCGAGAGGCAGAGGGAGAGAGACCGAGAGGCAGAGGGAGAGAGACAGAGGGAGAGAGACCGAGAGGCAGAGGGAGAGAGACCGAGAGGCAGAGGGAGAGAGACCGAGAGGCAGAGGGAGAGAGACCGAGAGGCAGAGGGAGAGAGACCGAGAGGCAGAGGGAGAGAGACCGAGAGGCAGAGGGAGAGAGACCGAGAGGCAGAGGGAGAGAGACCGAGAGGCAGAGGGAGAGAGACCGAGAGGCAGAGGGAGAGAGACCGAGAGGCAGAGGGAGAGAGACCGAGAGGCAGAGGGAGAGAGACCGAGAGGCAGAGGGAGAGAGACCGAGAGGCAGAGGGAGAGAGACCGAGAGGCAGAGGGAGAGAGACCGAGAGGCAGAGGGAGAGAGACCGAGAGGCAGAGGGAGAGAGACCGAGAGGCAGAGGGAGAGAGACCGAGAGGCAGAGGGAGAGAGACCGAGAGGCAGAGGGAGAGAGACCGAGAGGCAGAGGGAGAGAGACCGAGAGGCAGAGGGAGAGAGACCGAGAGGCAGAGGGAGAGAGACCGAGAGGCAGAGGGAGAGAGACCGAGAGGGCGCGAGGGAGAGAGACCGAGGGGGCGCGAGGGAGAGAGACCGAGGGGGCGCGAGGGAGAGAGACCGAGGGGGCGCGAGGGAGAGAGACCGAGGGGGCGCGAGGGAGAGAGACCGAGGGGGCGCGAGGGAGAGACCGAGGGGGCGCGAGGGAGAGACCGAGGGGGCGCGAGGGAGAGACCGAGGGGGCGCGAGGGAGAGACCGAGGGGGCGCGAGGGAGAGACCGAGGGGGCGCGAGGGAGAGACCGAGGGGGCGCGAGGGAGAGACCGAGGGGGCGCGAGGGAGAGACCGAGGGGGCGCGAGGGAGAGACCGAGGGGGCGCGAGGGAGAGACCGAGGGGGCGCGAGGGAGAGACCGAGGGGGCGCGAGGGAGAGACCGAGGGGGCGCGAGGGAGAGACCGAGGGGGCGAGGGGCAGGCGCGAGACAGGCAGCGAGCGCGAGACAGGCAGCGAGCGCGAGACAGGCAGCGAGCGCGAGACAGGCAGCGAGCGCGAGACAGGCAGCGAGCGCGAGACAGGCAGCGAGCGCGAGACAGGCAGCGAGCGCGAGACAGGCAGCGAGCGCGAGACAGGCAGCGAGCGCGAGACAGGCAGCGAGCGCGAGACAGGCAGCGAGCGCGAGACAGGCAGCGAGCGCGAGACAGGCAGCGAGCGCGAGACAGGCAGCGAGCGCGAGACAGGCAGCGAGCGCGAGACAGGCAGCGAGCGCGAGACAGGCAGCGAGCGCGAGACAGGCAGCGAGCGCGAGACAGGCAGCGAGCGCGAGACAGGCAGCGAGCGCGAGACAGGCAGCGAGCGCGAGACAGGCAGCGAGCGCGAGACAGGCAGCGAGCGCGAGACAGGCAGCGAGCGCGAGACAGGCAGCGAGCGCGAGACAGGCAGCGAGCGCGAGACAGGCAGCGAGCGCGAGACAGGCAGCGAGCGCGAGACAGGCAGCGAGCGCGAGACAGGCAGCGAGCGCGAGACAGGCAGCGAGCGCGAGACAGGCAGCGAGCGCGAGACAGGCAGCGAGCGCGAGACAGGCAGCGAGCGCGAGACAGGCAGCGAGCGCGAGACAGGCAGCGAGCGCGAGACAGGCAGCGAGCGCGAGACAGGCAGCGAGCGCGAGACAGGCAGCGAGCGCGAGACAGGCAGCGAGCGCGAGACAGGCAGAGCGCGCGAGACAGGCAGAGCGCGCGAGACAGGCAGAGCGCGCGAGACAGGCAGAGCGCGCGAGACAGGCAGAGCGCGCGAGACAGGCAGAGCGCGCGAGACAGGCAGAGCGCGCGAGACAGGCAGCGCGCGCGAGACAGGCAGCGCGCGCGAGACAGGCAGCGCGCGCGAGACAGGCAGCGCGCGCGAGACAGGCAGCGCGCGCGAGACAGGCAGCGCGCGCGAGACAGGCAGCGCGCGCGAGACAGGCAGCGCGCGCGAGACAGGCAGCGCGCGCGAGACAGGCAGCGCGCGCGAGACAGGCAGAGCGCGCGAGACAGGCAGAGCGCGCGAGACAGGCAGAGCGCGCGAGACAGGCAGAGCGCGCGAGACAGGCAGAGCGCGCGAGACAGGCAGAGCGCGCGAGACAGGCAGAGCGCGCGAGACAGGCAGAGCGCGCGAGACAGGCAGAGCGCGCGAGACAGGCAGAGCGCGCGAGACAGGCAGAGCGCGCGAGACAGGCAGAGCGCGCGAGACAGGCAGAGCGCGCGAGACAGGCAGAGCGCGCGAGACAGGCAGAGCGCGCGAGACAGGCAGAGCGCGCGAGACAGGCAGAGCGCGCGAGACAGGCAGAGCGCGCGAGACAGGCAGAGCGCGCGAGACAGGCAGAGCGCGCGAGACAGGCAGAGCGCGCGAGACAGGCAGAGCGCGCGAGACAGGCAGAGCGCGCGAGACAGGCAGAGCGCGCGAGACAGGCAGAGCGCGCGAGACAGGCAGAGCGCGCGAGACAGGCAGAGCGCGCGAGACAGGCAGAGCGCGCGAGACAGGCAGAGCGCGCGAGACAGGCAGAGCGCGCGAGACAGGCAGAGCGCGCGAGACAGGCAGAGAGCGCGAGACAGGCAGAGAGCGCGAGACAGGCAGAGAGCGCGAGACAGGCAGAGAGCGCGAGACAGGCAGAGAGCGCGAGACAGGCAGAGAGCGCGAGACAGGCAGAGAGCGCGAGACAGGCAGAGAGCGCGAGACAGGCAGAGAGCGCGAGACAGGCAGAGAGCGCGAGACAGGCAGAGAGCGCGAGACAGGCAGAGAGCGCGAGACAGGCAGAGAGCGCGAGACAGGCAGAGAGCGCGAGACAGGCAGAGAGCGCGAGACAGGCAGAGAGCGCGAGACAGTCAGAGAGCGCGAGACAGACAGAGAGCGCGAGACAGACAGAGAGCGCGAGACAGACAGAGAGCGCGAGACAGACAGAGAGCGCGAGACAGACAGAGAGCGCGAGACAGACAGAGAGCGCGAGACAGACAGAGAGCGCGAGACAGACAGAGAGCGCGAGACACACAGAGAGCGCGAGACACACAGAGAGCGCGAGACACACAGAGAGCGCGAGACACACAGAGAGCGCGAGACACACAGAGAGCGCGAGACACACAGAGAGACGACACTACCCGTTGCTTGCGACGTGGCTCGTGACCATTCCGAGAACGGTTTAAGATATTTTAACGCGAGCGGTGTGAGGGAGTCACAGAAAGATGCCAATACTCACATAATGGGGTGAAAAGCGCCTGTCGAATTCTCTCTGGGCCAGGATGCCTCCCTGTCCCGGGGCGCTGGTGTAACCCACCTGAAGATAAAGAGAGACACAGTTTAACGGGAAGAAAAATGTGGCTGGCACCAACTCTCCCGTGGCTCACACCGCCATGTTCTTCCGAGGGAGCGCGTGGTGGAGAATACAGAACAGGCTGTGATATCCAATATCCCAGGCTCTCAGGAGTAAACTCTGCTAACCCTGCTCCGCCATCACAGGTTAAGGATGTCCTGACCCCCCACCCCCCCCAAAGCCTGTCCACCATCGACAAGGACACAAGTCAGGAGTGCGATGGGAGACTCTCCACTCGCCTGGACGAGCGCGGCTCCCAACAACACTTGAGAAGCCCGACACCATCCAGGACAAAGCAGCCCCGCTCGATCGACACGCTAACCACCGACATTCACTCCCTCCACCCCGCCCCCCCCAACGCACAGTGGCAGCCGTGTGCACCGTCTACAAGACGCCCCGCGGCGACTCGCCTTCGACAGCACCTTCCAAACCCGCCACCTCTACCGTCTAGGACGAGGGGGGCAGCAGACACACAGGGAACACCCCCCCCCCACCTGCAAGTTCCCCCCTCCGAGCCGCTCGCCATCCCGACTCGGGAATATATCGGCCGTCCCTTCACAGTGGCCGGGGTCGGAATCCCGGGACTCCCTCCCTAACAGCACGGTGGGTGTAGCTGTGGGATGGCGAGCGGCTCGGAGGGGGAACTTGCAGGTGGGGGTGTTCCCCGTGTGTCTGCTGCCCCCCCTCGTCCTTCTAGACGGTAGAGGTGGCGGGTTTGGAAGGTGCTGTCGAAGGCGAGTCGCCGCGGTGCGTCTTGTAGACGGTGCACACGGCTGCCGCTGTGCGTCGGTGGAGGGGGGTGGAGGGAGTGAATGTCGGCGGTTAGCGTGTCGATCGAGCGGGGCTGCTTTGTCCTGGATGGTGTCGAGCTTCTCGAGTGTCGTTGGGAGCTGCGCTCATCCAGGCGAGTGGAGAGTCTCCCATCGCACCCCTGACTTGTGTCCTTGTAGATGGTGGACAGGCTTTGGGGGGAGTCAGGAGTTGGAACAGTTCGGTCACGAGGTGCGGGTCCCCACAACTAGACACCGGTTCGCGGCCGAGGCCTGACCAGTGAGCGATACCGTTTCAGGGTAACTCACCACAACCTGGCTCCCTTCCTGGGCCAGATAGGAGATTGTTGCCGAGGTGAAGTTAAAGTATCCAGCTTGGAGAGGTCGCAGCACCACCGTGTGGGTCACGTTACTGGCTCTGCCCAGGACCAAGTTAAGGAAACAGAGGGACACACACAGGAAAACGTTCCTAATCAACAATATAACGAAAGGAAAACCTGCCTCGTTTTCCTCCTCTCCGACTGGGACAAATTCACATCAGAAGAGTCTCAGGAAGTTCCGAGGTCCGCTTGGCCCAATAAAAACCTTTGCGGAGTAACTCGAATAGGGGTGGCACAGTGGGTTAGCACGGCAATCTCACGGCGGCAGTGTTCGATCTCGGGTGACTGCCTGCCTGTGCGGACTCTGGACTGCCTGCGAGGGTTTCCTCCCGCAGTCCAGAGAGTTAGATGGGGACACGGGGCTGGGACGGGGCCCAGTGCTCTTTCAGAGGGGTGCAGGTTCGATGGGCCAAATGCCCTCCTTCAGCAGGGGGGGGGATTCTACGATAGCGCTTCCTGCACAAACTCCCACACCCAGCAAGGCAACAGTGACCGACCGACAATGTACGAGAGCATTTCGAAAAGGTGCCCCCCGTCCTTCAGCGAATCCTCACTCTTTATCAGCACAGTCTCCACCCAGAGTCACTGGGTGAGGCCACGTTCAACGGCAGGCAGAGTGCTGGGAATGTAGCTGGGCCGAGGCCGCCGCGGGTATCTACTGATAAAAGGATACGGGGCAATCCGGTCCCACTTCACAGTCAACATTCCCGACACGATTCCAAAGTCCTCTGGCGGGAAAGAGTCATCGCTCAGTTCGACATCCAACGCAGCGCTGGCGGGAAGAGATGCGGTTTGAGAGGGTTACACATCCAACCCCGGCAACAGCCCAGAGACGAGACCGGCTGTGCTGCACCACCCCCCCAACCCCACCCCACCCCACCGCGCCTCGCAACTTCCCAATGTGGCCATTTTACACACAGCAGGATCCCAGAATGCAGCTCGGACCGAATCAGCTGTCTTTTTCCTTAAACGTCATGTTGGCCCAGTGTAAAAGATCGTTCCCAGGGACTATCCCCCTCCCCAAACACAGCCCTCGTCCCACAATGGCCATGAAATCTTTCACACCCACTCTCGAGGGCAGGCAGAGCCCACGGTTTAACATTACGTCCGAAAGGGGTCGCCTCCACGGTACTGTTCTCCCTCGATACTGACCCTCTAGCTACACCCCTCTGCACTGACGCTCCTCCCTCCGCACTGACCCTCCCAGTGCCCCCTCCTCCCTCCGCACTGACCCTCCCACAGTGCCCCCCACTCCACACTGACCCTCACAGTGCCCCCTCCTCCCTCCGCACTGACCCTCCCACAGTGCCCCCACCCCCCCCCCCTCCCCTCCACACTGACCCTCCACTGATGCAGTGCAGCATCCCCCCCCTCGACCCTGTGGACGTCGGCCTCGAGCAGGTCGAGGATCCAACAATCCTGTGGCTGAGGAATAACAGATGTAGCCCCAAGGGCGCACTGTGATCGGCACGGTCAACGCGGGCATCTTACCTGGTGCCAACGTTGTAGATATTGTACTGCAGCGTCAGGTCCCGCCCCTCCACCGCGTACTTATTGAGCAGGGACTTTGACGCCAACAGCCTCGCCCCTTCGTCGCCGCTACCCACAGCAAGGAGCGACAAGCACACACTGACCAGGAACACCCTCATCTGGGGGAAATGAAGGAAAAATTAACACTCAATGACTGAGCCTCGGGGAAGAGAAGTCCACTCAGTCACCACCCTCCGACGGAGGAAATTCCTCCTCCTCTCGGTCCCAAACAGCTTCTTCGTCAGCGACTGCGTCCCCTTGGTCTGGACCCCACCAGCCAGGGGGAAACACCCTTCCGGCATCGGCCCTGTGTCGACCTGTGCGCCCCTTCAACGTGACCGCCCCGTATTTGTCTGAAGTCTTGTTGAATAGAGGCCCAGTCGCCTCAAACTCTCCTTGTGGGATCATCCTGGACAAGAGCTCTGTTCGATTCACCCTGGAGGGGGTGCGATGATCACCCACCCTCCCTAATTGCCCCTCTCAGGGTCAGTTACTCCCCCCCTGGAGGGGGGGATAATCCCCCTTCCTCCCTAATTGCCCCTCCCAGGGTCAGTTACCCCCCTGGGGAGAGGATAATCCCCCTTCCTCCCTAATTGCCCCTCCCAGGGTCAGTTACCCCCCTGGGGAGAGGATAATCCCCCTTCCTCCCTAATTGCCCCTCCCAGGGTCAGTTACCCCCCTGGGGAGAGGATAATCCCCCTTCCTCCCTAATTGCCCCTCTCAGGGTCAGATTGCCCCCTGGAGGGGGGATAATCCCCCTTCCTCCCTAATTGCCCCTCTCAGGGTCAGATTGCCCCCTGGAGGGGGGGATAATCCCCCTTCCTCCCTAATTGCCCCTCCCAGGGTCAGATTGCCCCCTGGAGGGGGGGATAATCCCCCTTCCTCCCTAATTGCCCCTCCCAGGGTCAGATTGCCCCCTGGAGGGGGGGATAATCCCCCTTCCTCCCTAATTGCCCCTCTCAGGGTCAGATTGCCCCCTGGAGGGGGGGATAATCCCCCTTCCTCCCTAATTGCCCCTCTCAGGGTCAAGTACACCCCCTGGAGGGGGGGATAATCCCCCTTCCTCCCTAATTGCCCCTCCCAGGGTCAGATTGCCCCCTGGAGGGGGGGATAATCCCCCTTCCTCCCTAATTGCCCCTCTCAGGGTCAAGTACACCCCCTGGAGGGGGGATAATCCCCCTTCCTCCCTAATTGCCCCCTAACCCACCGCCGGCGCGTCGCCCGCCCCGTCGCCCCTCACTCACCCTCCCGCGTCCGCAGCCTGAGAGCCGGGGCCGCGCATGCGCCACCCGCCACGTCGCCCTGGTCCTGCGTCGTGACGTCGGCGGCGCGCTGGGAGGCCATCCATCCGGGTTATTAACTCCCCCAACCGCGTTAGCGGTGCCTGCTGGGGGTCGTAGTTCGCCGACCCAGCTCCCCCGGCATGGGGCGGCGATGCGGGTACTACAGTTCCCGGAATGCATCGTGTTCCTTCCCGGGGGGGGGGGGAGCCGGGGGAAAGGAAGAGGCGGATCACGTGAGACGAGGGGCCACCCGCTCACGAGCCGCCACGTTCCTCCCTAGGAGCGTGCCGCGTGTAGGTCACTGAAGGGGGCGGGGTCTTGAGTTGATTGACAGCGATGACAGTGACCTTCCTGACAGGGGGGGTGGGGCGACGACCTGATTGACAGTTTCGATGGACACGTCACTGAGCGGGGCGGTTGTTTGATTGATAGCATCCGCGGTGAGGACACTGAATGGGGCGGGCAGTTGTCTGATTGACAGCCTCGACGGGTACGTCATTGACAGGGGGGGGGTACAGTTGTTTGATTGACAGCCTCGGCGGTTGCGCAGTGACCGTTGTGATTGACAGCTGCAGCGGCGGGGCGGGGCGGGGGCGATGTTCTGCGCAGGCGTGGCCAGCCAGCCAGGCAGCGGGAGGATTCCGGGCCAGCGGCCGGGTGCAGCCTCACCTCCACCCGGCCGCTCCAATCACGCGAGCGGCCTCTTTCCGCAGGCCTGAGGCCTAAATCCAGGAAAATCAGCATTTCAGCCCCCATTCTGCTGTGATTTCAGTGCAACACCCAATTGCACAAATTTCCCATTCCCATCACCCCCTTCCTGTTGCATTTGGGAGATTTAATTTAAGAACAATAGATATGTGATCCAGGTTGTCCTGGGTATTGTGAATATGTTGGTTATTTTCACTGTAATCTGTGTGGCGGAGAAGTTAGAGAATGGGTGGGAGTTTCCAGCCCCGCCTGCGTTATCTTCCAGCCCCGCCGGTGGTGCAGGGTGCGAACAACGGGTAATCCCATTGACCGTGGTGGCGGTATCTTCCCGGCCAGGTTCTCGAAGGCCTGGAAACAATTCAGGCCCAAAGCCCGAGCGGGTTCTTCCCTGGGGTGGAGGGTAGATGTGAGCAATGCCAGAGGTGGGGGTCCTGCGTACCTTCTCCCTCCCACATCTTCTGGTCCTGCCCAAAGTGGGTCGGGTTCTGGGCCCCGTCCTACGTGACCATGTCCGAGATCATGGGGGGGGGGGTCAGGATGGAGCCATCGTCCGCTGAGAGTGGGGGTGGGGGGGGGATGTTCGGGGTGCCGGACCGGCCGGAGCTTCTCGAGGGGGAAAGGGGGCCGACGTCACGGCCTTCGCCTCCCTAATGGGCCCGTCGACGAATCCGGCTGGGGTGGAGGGCCTCAGATTGGCTGGGCGGACCTGGCAGACTTCCCATGGTTGGAGAAAATCAAATTAGCCAGCTGAGGGTCGGAGGAAGGGTTCCTCTCCAGGTGGTGGCAGTTTATTGCCGTCTCTAAGGACCTGTTCGTGACCAGCAACTGGGAGGGGGAACAGGGGTGGGAGGGGGGGGGTCATTGTTTAGACAATTGTACCGAAAAATGACAAACTGTTTCCCCCTACCCGTTCATGAGCTGCATTGTCTTAGTTTTGTTTTGTTACGTTTGGAATAAAATCTATAAAAAATGGCAGTGGTGGGACAGACTGACCTCCACTTCCGCTAAATACACTGGGGGGAGGGGGGGGCAGAAAATACCACCTGGCGAGTTAGATAGTAGGCCATTTGGCCCATCTTAGACTATCCACCTGGAAACTCAGCTGCGACCCCCAATTGCAAAATCCAGCGCTGACCTGAACCATCGGTTTTTTCACCTCCAACACTCCCATCAGGTGCTCATTCTCTCTATCCGTCCCTTCTGTGTTAAGGAAAATCCAAATATCGTACATCCTGCAGAAACAACTCGAGGGAATAAATCGCAAGAGGTGGAGGGGGGGGGGGGGGGGGGAACCGGGTGCACTGCGGAGAGCTGGCACGGACCCGTTAAGCTGAATGACCGCCCTCTGTACAACAATGGCTGTATTATCTACTGTACTTTTTTCATAGACTTTGCAGTGCAGAAGGAGGCCATTCGGCCCATCAGGCCTGCACCGGCCCTTGGAAAGAGCACCCTACCACCGTAATCCCATCTAACCTTTTTGGACACTAAAGGGCAATTTAGCACGGCCAATCCACCTAACCTGCACATCTTTGGATATGAAGGGACATTTTAGCACAGCCAATCCACCTAACCTGCACATCTTTGGACACTAAGAGACAATTTAGCACGGCCAATCCACCTAACCTGCACATCTTTGGACACTAAGAGACAATTTAGCACGGCCAATCCACCTAACCTGCACATCTTTGGACACTAAGGGACAATTTAGAATGGCCAATCCACCTAACCTGCACATCTTTGGACACTAAGGGACAATTTAGCACGGCCAATCCACCTAACCTGCACATCTTTGGACACTAAGAGACAATTTAGCACGGCCAATCCACCTAACCTGCACATCTTTGGACACTAAGGGACAATTTAGCACGGCCAATCCACCTAACCTGCACATCTTTGGACACTAAGGGACACTTTATCATGGCTAATCCACCTAACCTGCACATCTTTGTACACTAAGAGACAATCTAGCACGGCCAATCCACCCAACCTGCACATCTTTGGACACTAAGAGACAATTTAGCACGGCCAATCCACCTAACCTGCACATCTTTGGACACTAAGGGACAATTTAGCACGGCCAATCCACCTAACCTGCACATCTTTGTACACTAAGGGACAATTTAGCATGGCCAATCCACCTAACCTGCACATCTTTGGACACTAAGGGACAATTTAGCACGGCCAATCCACCTAACCTGCACATCTTTGGACACTAAGGGACAATTTAGCACGGCCAATCCACCTAACCTGCACATCTTTGTACACTAAGGGACAATTTAGCATGGCCAATCCACCTAACCTGCACATCTTTGGACACTAAGGGACAATTTAGCACGGCCAATCCACCTAACCCGCACATCTTTGGACACTAAGGGACAATTTAGCACGGCCAATCCACCTAACCCGCACATCTTTGGACACTAAGGGACAATTTAGCACGGCCAATCCACCTAACCCGCACATCTTTGGACACTAAGGGACAATTTAGCACGGCCAATCCACCTAACCTGCACATCTTTGGACACTAAGAGACAATTTAGCACGGCCAATCCACCTAACCTGCACATCTTTGGACACTAAGGGACAATTTAGCACGGCCAATCCACCTAACCTGCACATCTTTGTACACTAAGGGACAATTTAGCATGGCCAATCCACCTAACCTGCACATCTTTGGACACTAAGAGACATTTTAGCACGGCCAATCCACCTAACCTGCACATCTTTGGACACTAAGGGACAATTTAGCATGGCCAATCCACCTAACCTGCACATCTTTGTACACTAAGGGACAATTTAGCACGGCCAATCCACCTAACCCGCACATCTTTGGACACTAAGGGACAATTTAGCACGGCCAATCCACCTAACCCGCACATCTTTGGACACTAAGGGCCAATTTAGCACGGCCAATCCACCTAACCCGCACATCTTTGGACACTAAGGGCCAATTTAGCACGGCCAATCCACCTAACCTGCACACCTTTGGACTGTGGGAGGAAGCTGGAGCACCCGGAGGAAACCCACGCAGACAAGGAGGGAACGTGCAGACTCCGCGCAGACCGTACCCTGTGCCTCCTCCAACCCCTACACCGCCCCCCCCCCCCCCCCCCCCATCTCTGTAACCTTTTCCCAAAGCCGGGAATCGGACCTGGGACCCTGGCACTGTGAAGCAACCGTGTTAACCGCTGTGTTACCCTGCCGCACAGTCACAATGGATTAACTCAAATTATCCCGCGACCGAGATTGGATTGTCTACCCCTCGTTCCACTTGAAAAGAATGGCACAACGCTCGCAGACGTCCAATCCCCCCGCACCATAACTGTATCCAAGAATGATTGGAAAACAGGGCAGCACGGTGGCTGGCACTGCTGCCTATGACGCGGAGGAACCGGCTTCGATCCCGGTCCTCGGTCACTGTCCGCGTGGAGTGTTCGCACATTCTCCCCGTGTCTGCGTGGGTTTCGCCCCCACAAACCAAAGATGTTGCTGAGAAGGGGAGTAAATTTTTTTTTTTTAACGTACTGTTGGGGGTTTCCAGCTGAATCCGGTCGGAGTGAGGACAGAGTGACTGCTGGGTAAGTAGTAAAGATTTAAATTGTTTGCGCAGGCCCGTAACAGCTGATTGCTGTTCTTGTGCGGGGCGCAGTGGCGGCTGGTTAAGTGTTTTATTTGTACCTGTATTTAAGTTGGGCAGTTTCTAAACCCTAGACACTATACTTGTAGTGTCCCCCGCCCTTCCACCTCCTTTAACCTAAGGGGTAGAGTGAATAACAGGTAAGCTCTTCCTTTCTTTTTCTTCTTGTATTATCTCGAGGGGATGGCAGGGAAGGTAGTGCAATGTTCCTCCTGCAGAATGTGTAAAGTGAGGGACGCCGTCAGTGTCCCTGCTGATTTCACCTGTGGGAAGTGCACCCATCTCCGGCTCCTCAGAAACCGCGTTAGGGAACTGGAGCTGGAGCTGGATGAACTTCGGATCATTCGCGAGGCAGAGGTGGTCATAGATAGTAGCTTCAGGGATGTAGTTACTCCGAAGAATCAAGATAGATGGATGACGGTGAGAGGGGCTGGGAAGAAGCAGTCAGTGCAGGGATCCCCTGTGGCCGTTCCCCTGAGAAACAAGTATACCGCTTTGGATACTGTTGGGGGGGACGGCCTACCAGGGGTAAGCCACGGTGAACGGATCTCCAGCACTGAGTCCGTCCCTGTGGCTCAGAAGGGAAGGAGGGGGAGCAGGAGATCAATAGTTATTGGGGACTCGATAGTTGGAGGGACAGATAGACGGTTCTGTGGCAGCGAAAGAGACTCACGGATGGTATGTTGCCGCCCGGGTGTTAGGGTCCGTGACGTCTCGGACCGTGTTTTCGGAATCCATAAGGGGGAGGGGGAACAGTCACAAGTCGTGGTACACATCGGTACCAACGACATAGGTAAGAGAAGGGACGGGGATTTAAAGCAGGAATTTAGGGAGCTGGGGTGGAAGCTGAGATCCAGGACAAACCATGTTGTCATCTCTGGTTTGTTGCCGATGCCACGTGCTTGTGAGGTGAGGAACAGGGAGAGAGTGCAGATAAACACGAGGCTGCAGGGATGGTGTAGGAGGGAGGGTATCAGTTACGTGGATAATTGGAGCACATTCCGGGGAAGGTGGGACCTGTACAGACAGGACGGTTTGCACCTGAACCAGAGGGGCACCAATACCCTGGGAGGGAAATTTGCTACGGCTCTGGGGGGTTTAAACTAATTTGTCAGGGGGCTGGGAAAATGAGCTGTAGTCCAGAAGCCAGCGTCGAGAGTAGTGAGGTACTGAGGAGGGTATCAAGGTCGCAGACAGACAGAAAGGTGGGTTGAAGTGTGTCTACTTCAATGCAAGGAGCATCCGGAATAAGGTAGGTGAACTTGGAGCGTGGATTGGTACTTGGGACCACGATGTTGTGGCCATTACGAAGACATGGTTAGAACAGGGACAGGAATGGTTGGTGGAAGTTTTGGGGTATAGATGTTTCAGTAAGAGTAGGGAAGGTGGTAAAAGAGGTGGAGGAGTCGCATTGTTAATCAAGGATAGTTTATCGGCTGCAGAAAGGCAGTTCGAAGGGGATCTGCCTACTGAGGTAATATGGGCCGACGTTGGAAATAGGAAAGGAGCGGTCACATTGTTAGGAGTTTTCTATAGGCCCCCAAATAGTAATAGAGATGTGGAGGAAGAAATTGAAAAACAGATTATGGATAGGTGTGGAGGTCTCAGGGTAGTTGTCATGGGTGACTTTAACTTTCCAAATATTGATTGGAACCCCTATAGGTCGAACAGTTCGGATGGGGCAGTTTTTGTACAGTGTGTGCAGGAGGGTTTCCTGACACAATATGTGGAAAGGCCGACAAGAGGGGGGGCCGCATTGTATTTGGTACTGGGTAATGAACTGGGCCAAGTGTTAGATTTGTTTGTGGGAGAGCACTTTGGAGATAGTGACCACAATTCGGTGTCTTTCACAATTGCAATGGAGAGGGATAGGGCCTTACGGCAGGGCAAGGTTTATAATTGGGGGAGGGGTAATTATGATGCGATTAGGCAAGAATTAGGGAGCATAAGATGGGAACAGAAACTGTCAGGGATAGGCACAAATGAAAAGTGGAGCTTGTTCAAGGAACAAATACTGCGTGTCCTTGATAGGCATGTCCCTGTCAGGCAGGGAGGAAATGGTCGTGTGAGGGAACCATGGTTCACAAAAGAGGTTGAATGTCTTGTCAAGAGGGAAAAGGAAGAGTATGTAAGGATGAGAAAACAAGGTTCAGTTGGGTCGCTTGAGGGTTACAAGGGAGCAAGGAATGAGCTAAAAAAAGGGCTTAGGAGAGCTAGGAGGGGGCATGAGAAGTCCTTGGCGGGTCGGATCAAGGAAAACCTCTAGGCTTTTTACTCTTATGTGAGAAATAAAAGAATGGCCAGGGTGAGGTTAGGGCCGGTCAAGGGCAGTAGTGGGAACTTGTGCATGGAGTCAGAAGAAATAGGAGAGGCGTTGAATGAATACTTTTCTTCAGTGTTCACCAAGGAGAGTGGCCATGTTTTTGAGGATGAGAGTGTGATTCAGGCGGGTCGGCTGGAGAAGGTAGATATTCTGAGGGAAGATGTATTAGCAATTTTGAAAAACTGAGAGTTGACAAGTCCCCTGGGCCAGATGGGATATACCCAAGGATTCTTTGGGAGGCAAGGGATGAGATTGCAGAGCCTTTGGCTTTGATCTTTGGGTCCTCACTGTCCACGGGGATAGTGCCAGAGGACTGGAGAGTGGAGAATGTTGTTCCTCTGTTCAAGAAAGGGAATAGGAATGACTCTGGTAATTATAGGCCAGTTAGTCTTACTTCGGTGGTCGGGAAGATGATGGAAAAGATCCTGAAGGATAGGATTTATGACCATTTGGAAAGATGCAGCTTAATCCGGGATAGTCAACACGGATTCGTGAAGGGTAAGTCTTGCCTCACAAATTTGATTGAATTCTTTGAGGAGGTAACTAAGTACATAGATGAAGGTAGAGCAGTTGATGTCGTATACATGGATTTTAGTAAGGCGTTTGATAAGGTTCCCCATGGTCGGCTCATGGAGAAAGTAAGGAGATGTGGGATAGAGGGAAATTTGGCCAATTGGATAAGTAACTGGCTATCACATGGCAATCTCTGCAAGACGTGCCAGATCATCGACATGGATACCACTATTACACGTGAGAACACCACCCACCAGGTACGCGGTACATACTCGTGCGACTCGGCCAACGTTGTCTACCTCATACGCTGCAGGAAAGGATGTCCCGAAGCGTGGTACATTGGCGAGACCATGCAGACGCTGCGACAACGAATGAACGGACATCGCGCAACAATCACCAGGCAGGAATGTTCCCTTCCAGTCGGGGAACACTTCAGCAGTCAAGGGCATTCAGCCTCTGATCTCCGGGTAAGCGTTCTCCAAGGCGGCCTTCAGGACCCGCGACAACGCAGAATCGCCGAGCAGAAACTTATAGCCAAGTTCCGCACACATGAGTGCGGCCTCAACCGGGACCTGGGATTCATGTCGCATTAAATTCATCCCCCACCATCTGGCCTGCAAAATCCTACCAACTGTCCTGACTTGATACAATTCACACCTCTTTAACCTGGGGTTACCCCATCTCTGGATCTGTAAAGATTTAATCACCTGCTAATGCTCGCATTCCAAGCATTGTTTGGCATCTTTGAATTTGTCTATATATGTGTTTCTGGAACAGACCTCTGCGTTCACCTGAGGAAGGAGCAGCGCTCCGAAAGCTAGTGACATCGAAACAAACCTGTTGGACTTTAACCTGGTGTTGTAAGACTTCGTACTATCACATGGAAGACAGAGGGTGGTGGTAGATGGTAAATTTTCATCCTGGAGCCCAGTTACCAGCGGTGTACCACCGGGACCAGTGCTGGGTCCTCTGCTATTTGTGATTTTTATCAATGATTTGGAGGAGGGGGCTGAAGGGTGGGTCAGTAAATTTGCTGATGACACCAAGATTGGTGGAATAGTGGATGAGGTGGAGGGCTGTTGTAGGCTGCAAAGAGACATTGATAGGATGCAGAGCTGGGCTGAGAAGTGGCAGATGGAGTTTAACCCTGATAAGTGCGAGGTGATTCAGTCTGGTAGAAAAAATTTGAATGCGGATTACAGGGTCAACGGCAGGGTTCTGAGGAATGTGGAGGAACAGAGATATCTTGGGGTTCATGTCCACAGATCGCTGAAGGTTGCCACTCAAGTGGATAGAGCCGTGATGAAGGCCTATAGTGTGTTAGCGTTTATTAACAGGGGGCTTGAGTTTAAGAGCCGTGGGGTTATGCTGCAACTATACATGACCCTGGTGAGACCACATTTGGAGTATTGTGTGCAGTTCTGGTCACCTCACTATAGGAAGGATGTGGAAGCATTGGAAAGGGTGCAAAGGAGATTTACCAGGATGCTGCCTGGTTTGAGGGTGGGTCTTATGAGGTAAGGTTGAGGGAGCTAGGGCTTTTCTCTTTGGAGCGGAGGAGGATGAGAGGCGATTTAATAGAGGTTTATAAGATGATGAGGGGGATAGATAGAGTGGACGTTCAGTGACTATTTCCTCGGGTGGATGTAGCTGTTACAAGGGGGCATAACTATAAGATTCAGGGTGGGAGATATAGGAGGGATGTCCGAGGTCGGTTCTTTACTCAGAGAGTGGTTAGGGTGTGGAATGGACTGCCTGCTGTGATAGTGGAGTCAGTCACTTGAGGAACTTTCAAGCGGTTATTGGATAGGCACATGGAGCACACCAGAATGACAGGGAGTGGGATAGCTCGATCTTGGTTTCGGACGAAGTTCGGCACAACATCGAGGGCCGAAGGGCCTGATCTGTGCCGTACTGTCCTATGTTCTATGTGCAGGGTAGGTGGATTGGCCACGCTAAATTGCCCCTTAATTGGAAAAGAAAATTGGGTACTCTAAATTTATTAAAAAAGAATGATTGGAAAACGATATCCAGACTTTCTATGGAAGCCTGGTCAACAGTTGCTAAGATACCTGGATTGTTCTTTGTTCCTGCATAACATTTAAAAGTTTTTAGGTGGTGTGGAAAGATAGATTTGTTGCAGAAGTGATATCATGGTTATTTTATGAACAAACTTTATTAAAACAAAAGAAAAACTGTATTTAAACTTTCAAACTTCAACCCTGACAATAACAGATTACATGTAGTTTCTGAACCCTAACACATGAGTTCCCATTAAACAGCACTTTGAAGGAACTTACAATTCTCGTTACACTTACACAGGTAGGCAAAGATGATACTTGGATTTACAAAGCAATATTTCTGCTGTTAGTGACGTGACCAGACCATCAACGCAGGTTCTCTCCAGACTTGAACCCATCATCGTTATCTTGGCTGTTTGATGGCCCATTTATACAAAAGAACAGAGCCATGACATCCGGTGGCGGCCATGACCAGCTAGGCCGCGTGCACGGCAGCTCCCGCCGGGATCGGGATTTCGGGCCGCCAAACGGGGCGGGGGCGGCACTTGGGAGGCGGAGACCGGTGTGAACGGACGCTGGAGAGGTTCCCCTCGGTGCTGTATGGAGGGAACCAGGAGCGGGGCCGTCAGACGTGCAAACGCGGGAAAGAAGGCTGAGAAGGTCCGGCGAAACAAAATGGCGGCCGGAGTGGATCGGGAGGTGTGGGCCCAGTGGGCCAGAGAGCAACAGGAATTTCTCAGAAACTTGTTTTACAGAACTGGAAACAGAAATGCTGGCCCCCATGAAGGCCTCCATGGAGAAGATGGTGGAGGTGCAGAAGGCGCAGGAGAAGGCGATCAAGGAGGAAGGTGGCGGAGAGTGAGGACGGGATCCTGGGCCTGGCGGTGAAGGTGGAGGCGCACGAGGCTCTGCATAAGAGACGGCAGGAGAGGCTGGATGGCCTCGAGTACAGGTCTCGGAGCCACAATCTGCGGATCCTGGGCCTTCCCGAAGGAGCGGAGGGAGGCGGACGCGAGCACGTACGTGGCCACGATGCTGGGGACGCCGACGGGCGCGGGGGACTTCCCGCGGCCCCTGGAGCTGGATGGGGCGCACAGGGTCCTCGCCAGAAAGCCGAGGGTGAACGAGCCGCCGAGGGCGATGGTGATACGGTTCCATCGTTTCGCAGGCCGGGAGCGAGTCCTGCGGTGGGCGAAGAAAGAGCGGAGCAGTAAGTGGGAGAACGGCGAGATCCGCATTTACCAGGACTTGGGAGCTGAGCTGGCGGGGAGACGTGCGGGTTTCAACCGGGCGAAGGCGGTCCTCCACAGCAAAGGGGTGAAGTTTGGGCTCCTGCACCCGGCGAGACTCTGGGTAACGTACCAGGACAGGCACCATTACTTTGATAGGCCGGACGAGGCGTGTTCGTTCATGAGGCACGAGAAGCTGGACTTGAACTGAGGGACAGTTGTATGGGGGTGAAACGTGCAGATGGTGTGGTGTTGGGTGCTCTGAGGCAGCGTAGTGGCCCATCTTGCCACAGCGTAGGCATTGTCGGGTTTTTGCGGGACATTGCCCTTTTAAATGTGCAGCTCCACAGTTGCCGCACGTCATGGCGTCACGGCGTTCGTTACGCCACTGCGCATGCGCAGTTCAGTCTTGCGTCGGGCGCGCCTGCGCAGTGCGTCCCTCAGTGTTGCCGTTGGTTTTGGCGCGCACAAACGGGGGAGGCCTCGAAAAGCGCGCGAAACGGCCGCCCTCGTCCGGGCCGCGGGCCGGGAGAAACTCGATTGCCTGGATGCGTTCGGCCTCGTGGGCGGCCTGGCTTGCCGATTCGATCGCTTGGGACCCCCTCCGTGCCGATTCGGTCGCCTGAAATTGGGCATAGCGGCTGGTCGCATTTTCATGGAGGACACAGGCTTCCACCGCAGATGCTAAGGTCAGGACTTTAATTTTAAGAAGCTGCTGGCGTAGGCCACTGGAGGCAACGCCAAAAACGATCTGGTCCCGGATCATGGACTCTGAGGTGGTGCCGTAACCGCAGGACTGCGCGAGTATGCGGAGGTGCGTCAGGAAGGACTGAAAGAACTCATCCTTACCTTGCAGGCGCTGCTGAAAGATATACCTCTCAAAGCTTTCATTGACCTCAACGTTGAAGTGCTGGTCGAGCTTGAGGAGGACCGTGTCATATTTAGATTTGTTCTCGCCTTCCGCGAACACCAAGGAGTTGTATACATGGGTGGCGTGCTGACCTGCGGTAGTGAGGAGCATGGCAATCTTTGTTTCGTCCGAGGCGCCCTGTTTTTCGTTGGCTCGCATGAACAGTTCGAATCGCTGCTTGAAGAGCTTCCAGTTGGTGCCCAGGTTCCCAGCGACTTGCAACGGCTGCGGTTTGTTGTGGGTGTCCATGGCTCAGGATGGCAGATTTGCCGGTAAGTATCGATTTACCCCACTCCTGGTACCATGTGATGTTGGGTGCTCTGAGGTACAGACGAACCAACACGGTTGCGATTGGTACAACGCAGTTTTATTCCAACTAGTTATTTACACATCTGTCTTGGTACTCAGCACGTGGTGACTGTGTGAGTGTCTCGTTAATGAGGTCCTGGCCTTGTCCTGTCTCCAGATGGACTGGCCAGCAGGTGTCGTGTTTCTTGTCTTATACTGTGTCTGCCCTTGTCTGTGATTGGCTGTCGTGTTATGTGTGCTAATTGGTCTGTTGGTCTGTCTATCAGGATGTGTGTGTTGTGATGTGTGTCTGAATATCATGACAGATGGGAAGGGGTAACTGGGGGTGGACCGGGGGTAAGATGGCCGGTAGAACATAGGTTTACTTGCTTCTCTGCTCCAGTTTGTTTGTTTGTTTTGTTTTTTTGTTTTGTTTTCCATGCGTTAGGTTTCAGGGGGCAGGAAACGCCCGGGTCGTGTTGTCCGGTGCAAGGGAAGGTCCCAGACGGCGTTTGCCCCTCTACCCGGCGGGGGAGGGGGGGGGGGTGGTTGGGTGGCCCGAAGGAGGCAACAAGATTAGGGTCGGGGTATAGAGGCGGGAGCGGCCGGGGTCAGCATGGGTGAGCTGACTTAAGGAAGCGCATTGGGGGGGGGAAATCAGAGCTAAGCGGATGATTGGCGGGGGGGGGTTAGACCATAAGACATAAGACATAGGAGCGGAAGTAAGGCTCATCGAGTCCACTCCACCATTCAATCATGGCTGATTTCAACTCCATTTACCCGCCCTCTCTCTCCATAGCCCTTAATTCCTCAAGACATCAAGAATTTATCAACTTCTGTCTTAAAGACACTCAACGTCCCGGCCTCCACCGCCCTCTGTGGCAATGAATTCCACAGACCCACCACTCTCTGGCTGAAGACATTTCTCCTCATCTCTGTTCTAAAGTGACTCCCTTTTATTCTAAGGCTGTGTCCCCGGGTCCTAGTCTCCCCTGCTAATGGAAACAACTTCCCTACATCCACCCTATCTAAGCCATTCATTATCTTGTAAGTTTCTATTAGATCTCCTCCTAAACTCCAATGAATATAATCCCAGGATCCTCAGACGTTCATCGTATGTTAGGCCTACCATTCCTGGGATCATCCGTGTGAATCTCCGCTGGACCCGCTCCAGTGCCAGTATGTCCTTCCTGAGGTGTGGGGCCCAAAATTGCTCACAGTATTCTAAATGGGGCCTAACTAATGCTTTATAAAGCTTCAGAAGTACATCCCTGCTTTTATATTCCAAGCCTCTTGAGATAAATGACAACATTGCATTTGCTTTCTTAATTACGGACTCAACCTGCAAGTTTACCTTTGGAGAATCCTGGACTAGGACTCCCAAGTCTCTTTGCACTTCAGCATTATGAATTTTGTCACCGTTTAGAAAATAGTCCATGCCTCTATTCTTTTTTCCAAAGTGCAAGACCTCGCACTTGCCCACGTTGAATTTCATCAGCCATTTCTTGGACCACTCTCCTAAACTGTCTAAATCTTTCTGCAGCCTCCCCACCTCCTCCATACTACCTGCCCCTCCACCTATCTTTGTATCGTCGGCAAACTTAGCCAGAATGCCCTCAGTCCCGTCATCTAGATCGTTAATATATAAAGAGAACAGCTGTGGCCCCAACACTGAACCCTGCGGGACACCACTCGTCACCGGTTGCCATTCCGAAAAAGAACCTTTTATCCCAACTCTCTGCCTTCTGCCTGACAGCCAATCGTCAATCCATGTTAGTACCTTGCCTCGAATACCATGGGCCCTTATTTTACTCAGCAGTCTCCCGTGATGCACCTTATCAAAGGCCTTTTGGAAGTCAAGATAGATAACATCCATTGGCTCTCCTTGGTCTAACCTATTTGTTATCTCTTCAAAGAACAGGTTTGTCAGGCACGACCTCCCCTTACTAAATCCATGCTGACTTGCCCTAATCCGACCCTGCACTTCCAAGAATTTAGAAATCTCATCCTTAACAATGGATTCTAGAATCTTGCCAACAACCGAGGTTAGGCTAATTGGCCTATAATTTTCCATCTTTTTCCTTGTTCCCTTCTTGAACAGGGGGGTTACAACAGCGATTTTCCAATCCTCTGGGACTTTCCCTGACTCCAGTGACTTTTGAAAGATCATAACTAATGCCGCCACTATTTCTTCAGCTATCTCCTTTAGAACCCTAGGATGTAGCCCATCTGGGCCCGGAGATTTATCAATTTTTAGACCTCTTAGTTTCTCTAGCACTTTCTCCTTTGTGATGGCTACCATATTCAACTCTGCCCCCTGACTCTCCTGAATTGTTGGGATATTACTCATGTCTTCTACTGTGAAGACTGACGCAAAGTACATATTTAGTTCCTCAGCTATTTCCTTGTCTCCCATCACTAGATTACCAGCGACATTTTGGAGCGGCCCAATGTCTACTTTTGCCTCCCGTTTTTTTTTAATGTATTTCAAGAATACATAAAGGGTTTGGCGGGGGGGGGGGGGGGGGGGTAGGGGTGCTGTTTTGATGTCTGAAGGGGAAATGGATGGAGAGTCGGGTTGGGGGGCCGCCGAGGGGAGGGCTGGAAGCGGGAGGCGGGGGCACGTGGTTGGCCGAAAAAAGGAGGTGGCTAGTCGGGCGGGGGGGGGGGGTCGGTCGGGGTGATCACGTGGAACATGAGGGGCCTGAATGGGCCGGTCGAGAGGTCCCGCGTGTTCTCCCATCTAAAGGGGTTGAAGGCGGACGTGGCCATGTTGCAAGAGGCGCACTTAAAGCTCGCGGACCAGACGAGGTTAAGGAGAGGATGGGTGGGCCAGGTGTTTCACTCGGGGTTAGACTCAAAGGCCAGAGGGGTGGCCATTTTGGTTAGCAAACGAGTGGCGTTTGAGGCGGGGAGCATCGTGGCGGACAAGGGGGGCAGGTACATAATGGTGAGTGGCAAGCTGCAGGGGGCCCAAGTGGTGTTAGTGAATGTGTATGCCCCGAACTGGGACGATGCGGACTTCATCATTAGGCGCGAGCTCGGTAGGATCCCGGACTTGGAGTCAAGTAACCTGATTATGGGAGGGGACTTTAATGCGGTCTTGGATCCAGTCTTGGATCATTCCAAGTCCAGGTCGGGAAAGAGGCCGGTGGCGGCCAGGGCCCTGTGGGAGTTCATGGACCAGATGGGGGGGGGGGAGTGGACTCGTGGAGGTTTGCGCGGCCAAGGGCGAAGGAGTTCTCCTTTTTCTCCCACGTCCATAAAGTCTATTCGCGGGTAGACTTCTTTGTGCTGAGTAGGGCGCTGATCCCGAGGGTGGAGGGGGTCGAATACTCGGCCATTGCGGTCTCGGACCACGCCCCGCACTGGGTGGACCTGCGACTGGGGTGGAACGGGGTCAGCGCCCTCTCTGGAGACTGGATGTGGGGCTGCTGGCGGACGAAGAGGTGTGCGGGCGGATAAGGAGGAGTATTGAGAACTATGTGGGAGCGAATGACACAGGGGAGGTGACGGTGGCAGTGGTGTGGGAGGCTTTGAAGGCGGTCGTTAGGGGAGAGTTAATCTCCATTAGGTCCCACAGAGAGAAGAAGGAGAGGGCGGAGAGGGAGAGACTGGTGGGAGAGATACTTAGGGTAGACAGGAGGTAGGCGGAGGCCCTGGAGGGGGGGCTGCTGAACGAGCGCCGGAAACTGCAGGCGGAGTTCGACTTGCTGTCCACGGGGAGGGCGGAGGCGCAGTTAAGGAAAGGGGCAGGCTATGAGTATGGGGAAAAGGCGAGTAGGACGCTGGCGCACCAGCTGCGCAGGAGGGAGGCGGCCAGAGAGATTGGGGGAGTGCGCGATAGGGAAGGCAACATAGTGCTGAGCCCAGAGAGGGACAATGAAGTCTTCAGGGAGTTCTACCGGAGGTTATACGAGTCGGAACCCCCGAGGGGAGGGGAAGGGATGAGGCGGTTTATGGACCGGTTGAGGTTCCCGAGGGTGGAAGTGGAGCGGGTGGAGGGATTGGGGGCCCGATTGAGTTGGAGGAGGTAGTGAGGGGGCTGGCAGGCATGCAGACGGGCAAGGCCTCGGGTCTGTACGGCTTCCCTGTAGAATTTTATAAGAAGCTCTCGGAGCTACTGAACCCGTTCCTGCCAAGAACCTTCAATGAGGCAATGGAGAGAGGGACCCTCCCCCCCCGACGATGTTGCAGGCATTGATCTCGCTTATCCTGAAGAAGCAGAAGGACCCGCTTCAGTGTGGGTCCCACAGGCCGAGATCGCTCCTGAACGTGGATGCCAAGCTGTTGGCGAACATTCTGGCCACCAGAATAGAGGACTGTGTCCCGGGAGTGATTGGGGAGGACCAGACGGGGTTTGTTAAGGGCAGGCAGCTGAACGCGAATGTGAGGAGGCTCCTGAACATTATCATGATGCCCTCGGAGGGGGGAGATGCGGAAGAGGTGGCTGCGATGGACGCGGAGAAGGCCTTTGACAGGGTGGAGTGGGAGTATCTGTGGGAGGCGCTAGGCAGGTTTGGATTTGGGGAGGGATTTATAGGGTGGGTCAAGCTGCTGTATCAGGCCCCTGTAGCGAGTGTGTCCACAAACCGGCTAAGGTCGGAGTATTTCAGGCTGCACCGGGGGACGAGGCAGGGGTGCCCCCTGTCCCTGTTGCTGTTTGCCCTGGCAATCGAGCCGTTGGCCACAACACTCAGGACGTCAAGGGATTGGAGGGGGCTGGTGCACGGGGGAGAGGAACACCGGGTCTCCCTCTACGCGGATGACCTGTTGTTGTACATTTCGGACCCACTCGAGGGGGATGGGGCGGTCATGCAGATCCTGAGGGACTTTGGGAGGTTCTCGGGGTATAAATTGAACGTGGGGAAGAGTGAGCTGTTCGTGGTCCACGGTAGGGGCCAGGAGGAGAGACTGGGGGAGCTCCCGCCCAGGATAGTGGAGAGGAGCGTTCGGTACTTGGGGACACAAGTGGCCAGGAACTGGGATGCCCTGCACAGTCTCAACTTAACCCGGCTCATGGAGCAGATGGAGGGAGAGTTTAAAAGGGGGGATATGCTCCCGCTTTCCCTGGCGGGACGGGTGCAGACTGTGAAGATGACGGTTCTCCCCAGGTTCCTCTTCGTCGTTCAGTGCCTCCCCATTTTTATCCCCAAGTCCTTTTCTAAGCGGGTGAATAGGATTGTGGCGGGATTTGTGTGGGCGAATAAAACCCCGCGAGTTAAAAGGGCATTCTTGGAGCGTAGCCGTGGCGGGGGGGGGACGGGGGGCGGGGGGGACTGGCTCTGCCGAACATCTGCAGCAATTATTGGGCGGCCAATGTGGCCGTGATTAGGAAATGGACGATGGAGGAGGGGGCGGCTGGAGGCGGCGTCATGCAGAGGCACCAGTCTAGGGGCGCTAGTCACAGCTCCGCTGCCGTTCTCGCCGGCGCGATACACCACAAGTCCGGTGGTGATGGCGGCACTGAGGATTTAGGGGCAGTGGAGGAGACATAGGCAGGAGGAGTGTGGACCCCGATACGGAATAACCACAGGTAGGATAGATGGGGGGGTTCCAAGGCTGGTATAGGGCAGGTATTAGGAGGATGGGGGGACCTGTTTATAGACGCTGGAGGAGAAGTTCGGCCTACCCCCGGGGAATGCGTTCAGGTACCTCACCGTTTGGGACTTTCTTAAAAAGCAGTGGGGACATTTCCGCTGCCGCCCCCGCGTAGGATCCAGGACAGGGTGGTGTCTGGCATCTGGGTAGGGGAGGGGGAAGGTGTCGGACATCCACCAAGAGCTGCAGGAGGCGGAGGAAGCCTCAGAGGAGGAGTTGAAGGGCAAGAGGGAGGAGGATATGGGTGAGGAGCTGGATGAGGGCCTGTGGGCCAACGCCCTGGGCAGGGTGAACTCCTCCTTATCTTGCACCAGGCTCAGTTTAATCCAGTTTAAGGTGGCGCATCGGGCGCATATAACGGCGGCAAGAATGAGTACGTTCTTTGGGGTGAAGGACAGGTGTGCGAGATGTGCAGGGAGCCCATATGTTTTGGGCATGTCCGGTGCTTAAAGAATTCTGGC
Source organism: Scyliorhinus torazame (assembly GCF_047496885.1). Taxonomy (NCBI): domain Eukaryota; kingdom Metazoa; phylum Chordata; class Chondrichthyes; order Carcharhiniformes; family Scyliorhinidae; genus Scyliorhinus; species Scyliorhinus torazame. The sequence goes on along the minus strand of NC_092732.1, from coordinate 29,178,927 downwards.
AGGGGTTTGCGAGGGTGATGGCCAGGATTTTGGACAGTCGGGTGAAGGAGAGTCCAGCGGTCGCGATATTTGGGGTGAAAGAGGCCGAGGAACTGGCCTTTGCCTCCCTGGTAGCCCGGAGACGGATCTTGTTAATAAGAACATAAGAACGAGGAGCAGGAGTCGGCCATCTGGCCCCTCGAGCCTGCTCCACCATTCAATGTGATCATGGCTGATCTTTTGTGGACTCAGCTCCACTCTCCGGCCCGAACACCATAACCCTTAATCCCTTTATTCTTTAGAAAGGCATCTATCTTTTTCTTAAAACCGTTTAAAGAAGGAGCCTCAACTGCTTCACTGGGCAAGGAATTCCATAGATTCACAACCCTTTGGGTGAAGAAGTTCCTCCTACACTCCGTCCTAAATCTACTTCCCCTTATTTTGAGGCTATGCCCCCTAGTTCTGCTTTCCCCGACCAGTGGAAACAACCTGCCCGCATCTATCCTATCTATTCCCTTCATAATCTTATATGTTTCTATAAGATCCCCCCTCATCCTTCTAAATTCCAATGAGTACAGTCCCAGTCTACTCAACCTCTCGTCATAATCTAATCCCCTCAGCTCTGGGATCAACCTAGTGAATCTCCTCTGCACTCCCTCCAGTGCCAATATGTCCTTTCTCAGGTAAGGAGACCAAAACTGAACACAATACTCCAGGTGTGGCCTCACTAACACCTTATACAATTGCAGCATAACGTCACTAGTCTTGAACTCCATCCCTCTAGCAATGAAGGACAAAACTCGATTCGCCTTCTTAACCACCTGTTGCACCTGCACACCAACTTTTTGCGACTCGTGCACCAGCACACCCAGGTCCCTCTGCACAGCAGCATGTTTTAACATCTTACCGTTTAAATAATAATCCATTCTGCTGTTATTCCTCCCAAAATGGATAGCCTCACACTTGGCAGCATTGAATTCCATCTGCCAGACCCTAGCCCATTCACCTAACCTATCCAAATCCTTCTGCAGACTTCCGGTATCCTCTGCCCTTTTTGCTTTACCACTCATCTTAGTGTCGTCTGCAAACTTTGACACATTGCACTTGGTCCCCAACTCCAAATCGTCTATGTAAATTGTGAACAACTGCGGGCCCAACACTGATCCTTGAGGGACCCCACTAGTTACAGGTTGCCAACCAGAGAAACACCCATTTATCCCCACTCTCTGCTTTCTGTTAGTTAACCAATCCTCTACCCATGCTACCACTTTACCCTCAATGCCATGCATCTTTATCTTATGCAGCAACCTTTTGTGTGGCACCTTGTCAAAAGCTTTCTGGAAATCCAGATATACCACATCCATTGGCTCCCCGTTATCTACTGCACTGGTAACGTCCTCAAAAAATTCTACCAAATTAGTCACCCTTTGTGAACCCATGCTGCGTCTGCCCAATGGGACAATTTCCCTCCAGGTGCCCCGCTATTTCCTCCTTAATGATAGATTCCAGCATTTTCCCTACAACCGAAGTTAAGCTTACCGGCCTATAATTACCCGCTTTCTGCCAACCTCCTTTTTTAAACAGTGGTGTCACGTTTGCTACTTTCCAATCCTCTGGGACCACCCCAGAGTCTAGTGAATTTTGATAAATTATCACTAGTGCGTTTACAATTTCCCTAGCCATCTCTTTTAACACTCTGGGATGCATCCCATCAGGGCCAGGAGACTGGTCTACCTTTAGCCCCATTAGCTTGCCCAATACTGCCTCCTTAGTGATTACAATCATCTCAAGGTCCTCACCTATCATATCCTTATTTCCATCAGTCACTGGCATGTTATTTGTGTCCTCCACTGTGAAAACTGACCCAAACAACCTGTTCAGCTCCTCAGCCATTTCCCCGTCTCCTATTATTAAATCTCCCTTCTCATCTTCCAAAGGACCAATATTTACCTTAGCCACTCTTTTTTGTCTTATATATTTGTAGAAGCTTTTACTATCTGCTTTTATGTTCTGTTTACTTTCATAGTCTACCTTACTCTTCTTTATGGCTTTTTTAGTAGCTTTCTGTTGTCCCCTAAAGACTTCCCAGTCCTCTAGTCTCCCACTAATTTTTGCCACTTTGTATGTTTTTTCCTTCAATTTGATACTCTCCCTCACCTCCTTAGATATCCACGGTCGATTTTTCCCCTTTCTACCGTCTTTCTTTTTTGTCGGTATGAACCTTTTCTGAACACTGTGAAAGATCGCTCGGAAGGTTCTCCACTGTTCCTCAACTGTTTCACCATGAAGTCTTTGCTCCCAGTCTACCTTAGCTAGTTCTTCTCTCATCCCATTGTAATCGCCTTTGTTTAAGCACAAAACACTAGTGTTTGATTTTACCTTGTCATCCTCCAACTGTATTTTAAATTCCACCATATTGTGGTCGCTCCTTCCAAGAGGATCCCGAACTATGAGATCATTAATCAATCCTGCCTCATTACACAGGACCAGATCTAGGACCGCTTGTCCCCTTGTAGGTTCCATTACATACTGTTCCAGGAAATTATCCCGGGCACATTCTATAAACTCCTCCTCAAGGCTGCCTTTACCAACCTGGTTAAACCAATCGATATGCAGATTAAAATCTCCCATGATAACCGCTGTACCATTTCTACATGCATCCGTTATTTCTTTGCTTATTGCCTGCCCTACCATCCTGTTACTATTTGGTGGCCTATAGACTACTCCTATCAGTGACCTTTTCCCCTTACTATTCCTGATTTCCACCCAAATTGATTCAACCTTGTCCTCCATAGCACCAATATCATCCCTCACTATTCCCCGGATGCCATCCTTAAACAACAAAGCTACACCACCGCCCTTACCGTCCATTCTATCCTTTCGTATAGTCTGATACCCTTGGATATTTAACTCCCAGTCGTGACCATCTTTTAACCATGTTTCAGTAATGGCCACTAAATCATCGTCATTCACGATGATTTGCGCCATCAACTCATTTACCTTATTTTGTATACTACGAGCATTCAGGTAAAGTACACTTATGCTGTTTTTTATGTCTTTGTTATGAATCCTAACACCTTGATCAGTAACTTTTCGCAAATTATTTTTCTTCTTACCCTTTCTCCTAATTTTCCTAGTCTTTGAACCCATATCTCTACATAATAACCTGTCACATAACCTGCTGCCTTGATCTCCCTTAACCATTATACTGTCCATAGCTTTCCACTTCCCTTCCCCCCAACTTGCTAGTTTAAAGTCCTTGTGACCAACCTATTTATCCAATTCGCTAGAACACTGGTCCCAGAATGGTTCAGGTGAAGACCGTCCCAACGGTACAGGTCCCTCCTGCCCCAGTACTGATGCCAATGCCCCATGAAATGGAATCCCTCTTTCCCGCACCACTCCTTTAGCCACGTGTTAACTTCTCTAATTTTCTCAACCCTATGCCAATTGGCACGTGGCTCGGGTAGTAATCCAGAGATTATAACCCTGGAGGACCTGCTCTTTAATTTAGTCCCTAGTGTTTGATAATCCCCAAACAGGTCCTCTTTCCTAGTCTTACCTATGTTGTTAGTCCCAACGTGGACCACAACAACTGGATCCTCCCTCTCCAAAATCCTTTCAAGCCGATCAGAAATGTCCCTCACCCTGGCACCGGGCAGGCAACATACCATGCGGGACTCACGATCTGGCTTACAAAGGATGCCATCAATCCCCTAATTATAGAATCCCTACAACTACCACTTGTCTTTTTGCTCCCCCCTCTTGAATGGCTTCCTGTACCAAGGTGCAGTGGGCAGTCAACGCATCCTCCCTACAGCCCTCTTCCTCATCCACACAGGGAGCAAGTACCTCATACCTGTTGGACAAGGTCAAGGGCTGAGGCTCCTCAACTCCTAAACTCAGGGATGTGGAGGGACACGAAACCCCCGGGCGCTGAGACCTGGGTTAGCGATATGGCGGGGTTCCTCAGCCTGGAGCGAATAAAGTTCGCCTTGAGAGGGTCCTTGATGGGGTTCTCCCGGCAACTTTTCCTTGACTTTCTAGGGGAGCAGTAAAGTGTCAGCAGCATCCCGGGGAGGGTAGGGGTTGGGGGGGGGGGGTAGGGGTAGGGGGGTAGAGGGTGGTGGGGGGGGTAGGGGGAGCGGGGGGGTAGGGGGGGTTGGGGTAGGGGGCGGCGTATTTTTCCTACATAACTGGACTGAACCCCATCACAATCCTCACGGAACACACCCTCACCCAACTTTTACTAGACGGATGACTTAAGGACGGTACAGTAAGCCAGATCAGAGCAGCCAGATGGACCCTTCTTTTGCAGGGACGGGACATCACTGTTAAAAGGACCAAGACCCACACTTTCTTAGCCGACAACCTTCAGTACCCAGGCACCCCCCATGAATGTGAAATCAGCTCACCACACCACAACACAGGCCCCTTTATTGCGAAAACACCCCCCAGAAAGATAGGTAGTTCACCCCAGAGCCCTCAGCGCACAGACACGTGCGCACCCTTAAGGATATATGTGGATGGTTCATCTACCATATTAAACGGGAAGCACATTACAGGATGCGGCATCTATGTTGAGGATGCGCAGGGACGCGCCCTAGAAGAGATCTCGTTAAAACTACCAGGACACTTAGGCGTGCAGGAGGCAGAACTAGCAGCCGTTGCGTACATTGTGGATCACCCAGATTCCTTCCCCAGCCCAGCAGACATATACTCGGACAGCCTCTATGTCTGCAACAGCCTTACAGAATTCCGAACCCTGTGGAAAGCAAGAGGATTTGTTTCCGCAGACGGAAACCCCCCCCCTTCAGCCCCATTGCTCCGTCATATTTTAGAGAAAGCACAGGACAGGACATTTGGAATTGTTAAAGTTCGCAGTCACCACCGTTCCTCCCCCCATGGAAATGTAAAAGCCGAAGCGCTGGCAAAAGCAGGTTCCAGGCATGGATATTTTTGGACACCCCCCGAAAGCGCCCCAGTGAATGCAGTTCAGGTCTCACAGACTAAAAGCGAGGATTTAGTGCAGAAGCAAGACGGCAATCTCAGGGAGATGGGGGAGCAGCCCCAAGTCGTGGTCCACATAGGTACCAATGACATAGGTAGGAAAAGGGATAGGGATGTAAGGCAGGAATTCAGGGAGCTAGGGTGGAAACTTAGATCTAGGACAAACAGAGTTATTATCTCTGGGTTGTTACCCGTGCCATGTGATAGCGAGACGAGGAATAGGGAGAGAGAGGAGTTGAACACGTGGCTACAGGGATGGTGCAGGAGGGAGGGTTTCAGATTTCTGGATAATTGGGGCTCATTCTGGGGTCAGTGGGACCTCAACAAACGGGATGGTCTGCACCTGGACCAGAGGGGTACCAATATCCTGGGGGGGGGTGAAATTTGCTCATGCTCTTCGGGAGGGTTTAAACTAGTTCAGCAGGGGCTTGGGAACCTGAATTGTAGCTCCAGTATACAGGAGGTTGAGAGTAGTGAGGTCATGAGTAAGGTTTCAAAGTTGCAGGAGTGTACCGGCAGGCAGGAAGGTGGTTTAAAGTGTGTCTTCTTCAATGCCAGGAGTATACGAAATAAGGTAGGGGAACTGGCAGCATGGGTTGGTACCTGGGACTTCGATGTTGTGGCCATTTCGGAGACATGGATAGAGCAGGGACAGGAATGGTTGTTGCAGGTGCCGGGGTTTAGATATTTCAGTAAGCTCAGGGAAGGTGGTAAAAGAGGGGGAGGGGTGGCATTGTTAGTCAAGGACAGTATTACGGTGGCAGAAAGGACGCTTGATGAGGACTCGTCGATTGAGGTAGTATGGGCTGAGGTTAGATACAGGAAAGGAGAGGTCACCCTGTTAGGGGGTTTCTATAGGCCTCCGAAAAGTTCCAGAGATATAGAGGAAAGGGTTGCAAAGATGATTCTGGATAGGAGCGAAAGCAACAGGGTAGTTGTTATGGGGGACTTTAACTTTCCAAATATTGACTGGGAACGCTATAGTTCGAGTACTTTAGATGGGTCCGTTTTTGTCCAATGTGTGCAGGAGGGTTTCCTGACACAGTATGTAGATAGGCCAACGGGAGGCAAGGCCGTATTGGATTTGATACTGGGTAATGAACCAGGACAGGTGTTAGATTTGGAGGTAGGTGAGCACTTTGGTGATAGTGACCACAATTCGATTACGTTTACTTTAGTGATGGAAAGGGATAGGTATATACCACAGGGCAAGAGTTATATCTGGGGGAAAGGCAATTATGATGCGATGAGGCAAGACTTAGGTTGCATCAGATGGAGAGGAAAACTGCAGGGGATGGGCACAATGGAAATGTGGAGCTTGTTCAAGGAACAGCTACTGCGTGTCCTTGATAAGTATGTACCTGTCAGGCAGGGAGGAAGTGGTTGAGCAAGGGTTTACTAAGGCAGTCGAAACACTTGACAAGAGGAAGAAGGAGGCTTATGTAAAGATGAGACATGAAGGTTCAGTAAGGGCGCTCGAGAGTTACAAGTTAGCTAGGAAGGACCTAAAGAGAGAGCTAAGAAGAGCCAGGAGGGGACATGAGAAGTCTTTGGCAGGTAGGATCAAGGATAACCCTAAAGCTTTCTATAGATATGTCAGGAATAAAAGAATGACTAGGGTAAGAGTAGGGCCAGTCAAGGACAGCAGTGGGAAGTTGTGCTTGGAGTCCAAGGAGATAGGAGAGGTGCTAAATGAATATTTTTCGTCAGTATTCACACAGGAAAAAGACAATGTTGTCGAGGAGAATACTGAGATTCAGGCTACTAGACTAGAAGGGCTTGAGGTTGATAAGGAGGAGGTGTTAACAATTCTGGAAAGGGTGAAAATAGATAAGTCCCCTGTGCCAGATGGGATTTATCCTAGGATTCTCTGTGAAGCTAGGGAGGAGATTGCTGAGCCTTTGGCTTTGATCTTTAAGTAATCTTTGTCAACAGCAATAGTGCCAGAAGACTGGAGGATAGCAAATGCTGTCCCCTTGTTCAAGAAGGGGAGTAGAGACAACCCCGGTAACTATAGACCAGTGAGCCTTACTTCTGTGTGGGAAAAATCTTGGAAAGGTTTATAAGAGATAGGGCGTATAATCATCTGCAAAGCAATAATTTGATTAGACATAGTCAACACGGTTTCGTGAAGGGTAGGTCGTGCCTCGCAAACCTTATTGAGTTCTTTGAGAAGGTGACCAAACAGGTGGATGAGGGTAAAGCAGTTGATGTGGTGTATATGGATTTCAGTAAAGCGTTTGATAAGGTTCCCCACGGTAGGCTACTGCAGAAAATACGGAAGCAGGGGATTCAGGGAGATTTAGCTGTTTGGATCAGAAATTGGCTAGCTGGAAGAAGACAAAGGGTGGTGGTTGATGGGAAGTGTTCAGACTGGAGTCCAGTTACTAGTGGTGTACCACAAGGATCTGTTTTGGGGCCGCTGCTGTTTGTCATTTTTATAAATGACCTGGAGGAGGGCGTAGAAGGATGGGTGAGTAAATTTGCAGATGTCACTAAAGTTGGAGTTGTGGACAGTGCGGAAAGATGTTACAAGTTACAGAGGGACATAGATAAGCTGCAGCGCTGGGTTGAGAGGTGGCAAATGGAGTTTAATGCAGAAAAGTGTGAGGTGATTCATTTTGGAAGGAATAACAGGAAGACAGAGTACTGGGCTAATGGTAAGATTCTTGGCCGTGTGGATGAGCAGAGAGATCTCGGTGTCCATGTACATAGATCCCTGAAAGTTGCCGCGAGGGTTGTTAAGAAGGCCACAGCCAAGATCTTAACCCACCACATCTTTTCGAGATGGGGACTCCCCCGCAGCATTGAATCGGACCACGGTTCCCATTTTACGGGACGTGTCATGAAGAACGTCCTCACGATATTTGGCATTACCCAAAAATTCCACATCGCATACCACCCCCAGTCGAGTGGTATCGCGGAGCGCATGAATCGGACCCTAAAAGCCACCCTCAGAAAAATGGTCCAGCAAAACAACAACACTTGGGATTCAGTCCTCCCTTTTGCGCTGATGTTTTTGAGAAATACTGTCTCGACATCCACAGGTTACACCCCACACACCCTCATGACCGGACGCCCCATGAAAGGCACAGAATTTTAATTAGGACTTGACTTGACCAGCCCCGAAGTGACGGCCCTCACACACGGGAACGCAGTGAAACAGTTAGCCGGAAATGTAAAAACGGCTCAGCGAGCAGCCGCAGTAAGATTAGGCATCAGGAAAAAACAGAGCAAGGCCTGTTTCGACAAGGCAGGGCCTGCGACTGAGTTTGAGGTAGGACAGCAAGTCATGCTCTCCGTATACAACCCAGGCACGTTCCTGTCACCGAAGTATTCGCATCCGTACTCCATTGCGGACAAAGTAAGCCCCTCCGTGTATAAAATTAAGTACCCCAACGGGAAGAGTGCGTGGTTCCATATTAACCAGCTCAAGGCATATGGCCCACAGTCCAACCACGCCCACCACGTCGTGCTCGACGCAGCAGACCACGCCCCGCCCACACCCAACGTATCCCTACCCTCCCCCAACACGTCCACCCCACCCACGGACTCGCCCTTGACTCCACCCCCGAACTCTAGACTCCGCCCGGAAAGCCCACAGACCGCAGCGACAGCGACACAAACGATAGCCACAGCACGCCTCCCTACTATCCCCAAGCAACAGGCCCCACACCCAGTGAGTCTGAACACGATTCGAGTGATCCCTTCCTGATCACATTCCTCAACAAACCCCACCAAAGACCACCACCCTACGATGACGACCCCGTCCCCACAGAATTAGCTGTAACTTTCTGGCACCGTGACAATTCGTACAGGCTCGTCCGGAACGACGAGATGGACCCCAAATCGCACCATGCAGCCCTATCAGCCCTTATACATTCGAGAGTATGGCATCCGGGAGAAGATGACGACTTTGAGTCTGACTCCCAAAACGAGAACCCCTTTGCGACCCTGTTCGCAATCGATAACCGATAACTGTCCAGATGATGTTTTAAAAGGAACCGCTTGGGAGAAACGGTGTCCTTTCTGATGGAACCTGCAGCATGTTGTTCAATGTTTGTTTGTTAGTGTTATTGTTAAGTGTTGTTTGGACACTCGGAAGTTCCACGGCCACACGCCATATTTGTCGGCAGAAACCTATGAAAACGTGCCAGCACGCTCATCGGCAGAAACCGCTGAGAGCTTGCCAGCCCCGGTTCATCGCTGCTCTTCAGGTTCGATGGTAGAACCTTGACAGCGACCCCCCCACGACGACTACATTCTTGCCCGTTCTTGCCGGTTGCTCAGGCAGTGGAGAAACGGCATTGGTCCCCGCCCTGCCTGAGGACCCCCCTCTGGTCAACTACGCCCGGGTAGAGCACATACGGCATTGATCACCGTCCGACCTGGGGATTCCATCCAATCCTTACCCACCGCGTGCGGCCCATACGCACCCCATTTTTGGCTCGTTACGTTCAAAATTCTTTTGCTTGGTTTTGGCAACCTTAGGGTTGCTTTCCTCTGCTATTTACACCCTCAAACGCCAGGATGGTAAATGACACAGGCTGCGAGACGGCTCGCAATACGGCAGTATTTTCTTCGATGTCTAGTCCAAATTTTCGGTTTAAAAAAAAAAATGAGGGAGTCACACATGGTGACAAATTATAACCAAGCCCAGACAGCACTGAAACTCACAGCCACCTGCATACTAATGAGCGATCCCCGGGTACAATGGAAACATTGAAGGTGAATAAGGCCAAGCCAGACTCCTCGGTGCCAGCAGGAGCCAAGACAAAGGAAGGCCAACGGAAAAAATGAGGGAGTCACACATGGTGACAAATTATAACGGGAAATTGGCACGACAAGGCAGGCATGCGAACGCACGAGATATTAACCAAGGTAGTAACAGAAACTATGCTTGATCCACAGAATTCCAGAAGCTCCAGGAAGAGAGAAGAGACGGAAAGGAAGAGACGAAAAGGAAAGAAGACAACAATGAAGACTTCATACGTGTTTTTCGTCGTTATTGTAATTTGTATCCGGTTCCGTGCGAATGCGAACCCCTTGGCCCCTACCACACAGGCCGTGAATGATTCCCACCCCTACCATACACTACACTCTGAATTAGTTAACCCCGAGATAGTCACCGACACACCATTGTGGTGCGATACGTTCATAACCTGGTATTCACTATCATACAGTATTGAATCCCTTCTAGTATTGGCGATACTCTGCAGGATCGTGCAGACTATCCGCATGAGGAAATGGCGAAGGAGAGCCTCTCGCACCCGATAAGATCCCCTTTTTTCGGTTATCACCAGGACCCCGAACCCCTTGGTCTACAATAAAGAACATTTGTGTTGCCTCTTTTGTAAATAAAGAAATGTGCTTCGTTCACAACGGAAATATTGTACACCTCTGTGCTTGACTGCCAAGCCAGAGGGAAAATGTGAATGCTGCTATTATTTTTGTATTGTTAGGAGGTTAGTATGATTGAATGTTTGAGTGAGTGTAGTTTATGAGAGATAGTTAGAGTACCGTTTTTTTGTGGTTGTAATGCATGTCCCTGTCTGACATAGCGCCACTTAAAATTGTTAGTTAAAATTTTCATTGCATAGTTATGGTCAGTGTCGAGGCCATGGAAGAATGCTCGCTGGGTCAGGAAGTGAAGACAACGCAGTTATGTGATCCTTCACGCTTCGCGTTAGGGATCACAAGGAGGGAGTGTAGCCACCTGGGGTGCCCACTTCCTGACTTAAAATGGAGAACCGCAAAGGCTACAGGGAAATTTAGCCAACACAGGCAAAAACTAGCAAGTGCAGAAATCCTGTGTATTAGAACTTGCAAAAGCCCAGACAGCACTGAAACTCACAGCCACCTGCATACTAATGAGCGATCCCCGGGTACAATGGAAACATTGAAGGTGAATAAGGCCAAGCCAGACTCCTCGGCGCCAGCAGGAGCCAAGACAAAGGAAGGCCAACGGACACTCAGGGACCGCCCAGCGATCAGGGAACAACTCCAGTTTGGAGAAATCGATCCAAGTGATCGGAACGTAGTCCAATCACTTGGAACCAGGTATGGGGTCCGCCCAAAGGGGCGGGAGGCCCCTGGGGACCATAAAATAGAGTCCCCAAGTTCAAATCGTCCTTCTTGGCAGAATCACTCAGCAACTCGAATCAACCCTTGCGAGTGAACTGTCTAAGCTGCCGCATCAACCAGGTAAGTCTCCAGTCAACGCACGCTACGAGATAGGCGCTCCTAGCTACCAGTCCATACCAGCTTTTGAATCCTGCAGACTCAGAATCGAACGAAAGGCCATTTGTTCCCCTGACCTGGTGGGCCAGTTCCGAAGCTAAGTATAGACCTTTTAGTGATAGAGATAGCCTAGTAAGTAGAGTTTTATGCATGAGTAGTGATTGATTGTGTATAATAAATGTGTTTTGATTTGGATTTTACTAATTGGTGTGTCGAGTTATTGATCAGTTGAACCTCGTGGTGGTATCATAAAGATACCTGGCGACTCTCGAGCAAAGGTTATAGAAACAGAGCAAATTAAGTAAAGACACAACTGGCAACATTTAAGAGCCAACCAAAAGTTAGCAACAATAAACAAATGACAAAAAGGAATCCGGAATCACCCATAATCACCATTAACACATACAGATCTCCACCCTAACAGGATCCGCCTTCGGGCGATCAACGAGGCGAAGGCTACGACCTCTGCCTCCGCGCCCGGTTCCAACCCCGGCTGGTCCGACATGGGGCGGGGTTCTCTGATCCTGATGCTAAGTGTTGACGCCGCGTTTAACGACGGCGTCGACAGGCCCCCAGCAGCAGCGATCCTGCGCCTCACAGGGGGCCAGCAAGGCACTGGAGCGACTCGCGCAGCTCCAGCTGCCGATACCGGCGTCAAATGGGCGGGTCTGTGCGTGCGTGCGTGCTGCGGCCGGCGCGAACGCGCGCTGCGACCGGCGTGTACTCGCGCATGCACGGTAGCGCCCTTCTCCGCGCCGGCCCTGACGCAACATGGCGGAGAGCTACAGAGGCCCCCCCAGGAGAAGCCGGCCCGCCGATTGGCAGGCCCCGATTGCGGGCCGGGCCATGGTGGAGGACCCCCCCCCCCCCCACGGGGTCGAATCCCCCCTCCCCCCCCACCTGGCTGCCCTCTACAGGATGGATGGCGAGGTCCCGCCGGGTAAGGCCACATGTGAACAGCGCCGGCGGGACTCGAGAAAAATTCAACACACTCGTTCAGACAGAATAACAAAGCTTTATTTTCGAAAACAATTGCCTGCAGTAATGGCTGAAACTTGAAGCAAGAGGGCAGTCAACAAAACTGCTCAGTCTTTCACAAGTTCCGCGCTTTCGCGGAGAATTAGCTCAATATTTATACATTATCATTATCAAGATTGTGTGACAACAGCATGGTCAGGAGTTTGATCGGAAATACAAACGGAAGCATAGACCAGACCGTGTTTGGTCATATCACTCATACCATTATTTAGTCCTCGGAGGGAACATTGAAAGGTCGGAATAGACTTGTTTATTCCTGAACTTATCTTGTTTAATTCCTACGGCCCTGGGTTATGACGTTAGTTTTATCAGGAGTTGCCGAGGTCCGGTGTTTTGGAATGGCTTGACCTTTGCTGATCTTTTCAGACTTCAAGTTATGCAGAGTTGGCCTACGGCCAGACTAGTCTGAAGATGGTTAGGGCAGCATTCTTTACCTGGGCCTGGGGAGCTGGAATGAGGAGTTTCAGTCTATCTGGTATTGTCTCAAACCTTTTGACCAGTCTTCCCATTGACCAGTTTTCCCATCATGCCATTACTTAATTCATATCGCAGAAGGAGTAGCTGCTGCTCGGCTGGGCTCATCCGTCTGGTGTCGAGCGTAGAACTTGCTTCGGGCGTTGCTGCGATTGGCGATGAGCATGACCGGTCAAGAGAGAGCGAACATATGCCGAACTCTTCTTATTCTCGGGGGGTTTTCGCGCTCTTCTGGGCGGTCCTTCGATTTGGGCCTTACTGATTGGGTGATCCCTGATCACTCCGTTCGATTCCTTAGCCAATAAGTGGGCGGGGATCTGGATGGCTGGGCGTGTCCCAAGCGGCCACTGACCCCGTTGTTTGCGTTTCCCTTGAACAGGGAGTGGCGCCGAAATGGCTGGGACGTTCCCGGTCGCTCGAGTACCAGTCCTTTGTCTTGGTGAAGGTGGGCCATCAAATGCTGATCGGCCCCGTCAAAATGCTAATTGGTCGGAGTTTCGATACCGTCTGGACTTCTTGCTTACGAATATGCATTTCAGGCTCTGAGCCGTCCTGAGTCTTGCCTTGTCCATTTTACCCGCCAGGTTTTTTTCTCTGTCCCTGGTTGGAAATGGCCATCCCGGATGGCTACATCTCACGACCACTGGCTGTTTGCCCTCCCCCCTCCAGAATGTCCTGTAACCGTTTCGAGACATCCTTGACCCTAGCACCAGGGGGGGGCAACACACCATCCTGGAGCCTCGTTTGCGGCCACAGAAACGCCCGTCTATTCCCTTTACAATTGAGTCCCCTATTACTATTGCATTCTGTCAAGTGGGAGCACCTTTAAGAAATGGGTGTTTACTGCTGCAGTGATGTCAGAGAGTGGGTGGAGCGGGGCTGTCTGTCAGCTTTTTACTTTCGTTTTAGGCTGTTTGCTGCAGGGTGGGTTTGGTTTCTTCATTTTAGTTTTGGAGCAGCTGCAATCACAGCAGGATGGGTGTGAATCTCTGCAAGCTTACGAGTGTCCGTTTGCTGATCTCAACCTGGTAACTGTTCTCAGTAGTGAAGTTAAACCTGATGTCTTTCTGTTAAAGGTTTTGTTTCATTTGATTTGATTTGATTGATTTATTTATTTTTTTAAAATATATTTTATTCAAGATTTTTGGCCAAACATAACAATACGTAGTGTTTCTTTTAAACAACAATAAAGCAATATAAATAACCGTGGCCAGTTTTAAACAAATAAATAAATAATATATAAACAGAAACAAAAACCAAACTAAATGGCAACTGCCTGGTCAAAAATAGTTACTCTCCAAAGATACAATCCAACAGTCCAATATACAATTACCTAAAACAAGTGCCTATACATATACAATAACATCCCTGAGAGTCCGTCCGATTCCTCCCCCCCTCCCCCCCCCCCCCCCTTGGGTTGCTGCTGCTGTCTTCTTCTTTTCCATTCCCTCTATCTTTCTGTGAGGTAGTCGACGAACGGTTGCCACCGCCTGGTGAACCCTTGAGCCGATCCCCTTAGGACGAACTTAATCCGTTCTAACTTTATAAACCCTGCCATGTCGTTTATCCAGGTCTCCACACCCGGGGGCTTGGCTTCCTTCCACATCAACAATATCCTGCGCCGGGCTACTAGGGACACAAAGGCCAAAACATCAGCCTCTCTCGCCTCCTGCACTCCCGGCTCTTCTGCAACCCCAAATATAGCCAACCCCCAGCTTGGTTCGACCTGGACCCCCACCACCTTCGAAAGCACCTTTGCCACCCCCACCCAGAACCCCTGTAGTGCCGGGCATGACCAGAACATGTGGGTGTGATTCGCTGGGCTTCTCGAGCATCTCGCACACCTATCCTCTACCCCAAAAAATTTGCTGAGCCGTGCTCCAGTCATATGCGCCCTGTGTAACACCTTAAATTGTATCAGGCTTAGCCTGGCACACGAGGACGATGAGTTTACCCTACATAGGGCATCAGCCCACAGCCCCTCCTCAATCTCCTCCCCCAGCTCTTCTTCCCATTTCCCTTTCAGCTCATCTACCATGATCTCCCCCTCGTCCCTCATTTCCCTATATATGTCCGACACCTTACCATCCCCCACCCATGACTCTGAGATCACCCTATCCTGCACCTCCTGCGTCGGGAGCTGCGGGAATTCCCTCACCTGTTGCCTCGTAAAAGCCCTCAGTTGCATATACCGAAATGCTTTCCCTTGATTTGATTTATTATTGTCACATTTATTAATACACAGTGATCTTTCTATTTTATTTCTTGCATGCCGTACAAACAATGCATACCATACATAGGGAAGGAAGGAGAGACTGCAGAATATAATGTTACAGTTATAGCAAGGTGTAGAGAAAAGATCAACTTAATACGAGGTAGGTCCATTCAAAAGCCTGATGGCAGCGGGGAAGAAGCTGTTCTTGAGTCGGTCGGTACGTGACCTCAAACTTTGGTATCTTTTTCCTGACGGAAGAAGGTGGAAGAGAGCATGTCCAGGGTGCGTGGGGTCCTTAATTATGCTGGCGGCCTTTCCGAGGCAGCGGGAATTGTAGACCGAGTCGATGGATGGGGAGCTGGTTTGCGTGATGGACTGGGCTACATTCACGGCCTTTTGTAGTTTCCTGCGGTCTTGGGCAGAGCAGGCTCCATACCAAGCTGTGATACAACCAGAAAGAATGCTTTCTGTGGTGCATCTGTAGAAGTTGGTGAGGGTCGTAGCTGACATGCCAAATTTCCTTAGTTATATTTTAGGTTTTATGGATGTTGAAAGGAAAGCTTAAAGGATTACTTAGTGTTGTATTCTTTGGGGGTTGTATTTGAATTGATGGTTGCTAAGATGTTCACTGTATGTTTTAAAAAGGTTAACTTGAGTTCATAGAATAAACATTGTTTTGCTTTCAAAATTACTTTTCCATTTCTGCTGTCCCACACCTGGAGAGTGGGCCGTGCGCTCCCCATACCACAATCTAGTCGAAGTTGTGGGTCAGGTGAACTCCATGATACACTTTGGGCTTCTCTAAACCCTGGCCCTTAACAAATCTCATACTTTTTGTTCCTCCTCTCTGTTGTAGAACAAACAGTTGGTCAACGAATTGGCTGTTGCTGTTTTCGCCTGAGAGGCCATTGCCGTCAATGGTATCCGAAATGGTCTATCTGTTTGGCAGGGGAATGGCCACAGGTGATCCCTGCATTGCCTGTCTCGGTCTCTTGCTCTGCCCGGTGGTCACCCGTTCCCTTCCTGAGCCTGCGGTGTGCCCACCTCTCTTTTTGTGCCATCCATTACCACTTGCTTCCCACCTATTTTTATGTCATCCGCAAACATCGGTCGTCCGAGTCACTCATTTAAAAATTAAAAAAAAAAAATTTAGAGTACCCAATTAATTTTTTCCAATTAAGGGGCAATTTAGCGTGGCCATTCACCTGCCCTGCACATCTTTGGGTTGTGAGGGCGAAACCCACACAGACACGGGGAGAATGTGCAAACTCCACACGGACAGTGACCCAGAGCCAGGATCGAACCTGGGACCTTGGCGCCATGAGGCAGCAGGGCCAACCCACTGCGCCACCGTGCTGCCCTTGGAGTCACTAATACATATTGTGAATAATTGTGGCCCCATCACTGATCCCTGTGGCACTCAACTCGTCACAGGTGCCATTCGGAAAATGCCTCTCTTATCCCAACTCTCTGTCTTCTATTAGCCAATCCTGTATCCATGCTAAAATACTGCCCCCAACACCGCAGACTCTAATCTTATTAAGATGCCCTATGTGCGGCACTTTATCGAATGCTTTTTGGAAATCCATGTATATTACATCGACTGTCTCCCCTTTATCGATCCTGCATATATCAAAATGCTTTCCCTTGGGGCAACCCATATTTTTCCGTCAGCGCTCCCAGACTCGCAAACGTCCCATCTACGAACAGATCTCTCAATTGTGCTACCCCTGCTCTTTGCCATGCTCCAAATCCCCCATCCATTCTCCCCGGAACAAACCTATGGTTATTTCTTATCGGGGACCGCACCGAGGCTCCCGTCTTTCTGCTATTATATCCTTTACAATGGACTCTAACATTTTGCCAATGACAGAAGCTGAGCTAACTGGACAATAGATACTTGGGTCGGTGGATTGGCCACGCTGAATTACCCCTTAGTGTCCAAAGATGTGCAGGTTAGGTGGATTGGCCGAGCTAAATTGTCCCTTAGTGTCCAAAGATGTGCGGGTTAGGTGGATTGGCCGTGATGAATTGTCCCTTAGTGTCCAAAGATGTGCAGGTTAGGTGGATTGGCCGTGATAAATTGTCCCTTAGTGTCTAAAGATGTGCAGGTTAGGTGGATTGGCCGAGCTAAATTGTCCCCTAGTGTCCAAAGATGTGCGGGTTAGGTGGATTGGCCGTGATAAATTGTCCCTTAGTGTCCAAAGATGTGCGGGTTAGGTGGATTGGCCATGATAAATTGTCCCTTAGTGTCCAAAGATGTGCGGGTTAGGTGGATTGGCCGTGATAAATTGTCCCTTAGTGTCCAAAGATGTGCAGGTTAGGTGGATTGGCCGTGATAAATTGTCCCTTAGTGACCAAAGATGTGCAGGTTAGGTGGATTGGCCGAGCTAAATTGTCCCCTAGTGTCCAAAGATGTGCGGGTTAGGTGGATTGGCCGTGATAAATTGTCCCTTAGTGTCCAAAGATGTGCAGGTTAGGTGGATTGGCCGAGCTAAATTGTCCCTTAGTGTCCAAAGATGTGCAGGTTAGGTGGATTGGCCGTGCTAAATTGCCCTTTAGTGTCCAAAGATGTGCAGGTTAGGTGGATTGGCCGTGCTAAATTGTCCCTTAGTGTACAAAGATGTGCAGGTTAGGTGGATTGGCCGAGCTAAATTGTCCCTTAGTGTACAAAGATGTGCAGGTTAGGTGGATTGGCCGTGCTAAATTGTCCCTTAGTGTCCAAAGATGTGCAGGTTAGGTGGATTGGCCGTGCTAAATTGTCCCTTAGTGTCCAAAGATGTGCGGGTTAGGTGGATTGGCCGTGATAAATTGCCCCTTAGTGTACAAAGATGTGCAGGTTAGGTGGATTGGCCGTGCTAAATTGTCCCTTAGTGTACAAAGATGTGCAGGTTAGGTGGATTGGCCGTGCTAAATTGTCCCTTAGTGTCCAAAGATGTGCGGGTTAGGTGGATTGGCCGTGATAAATTGCCCCTTAGTGTACAAAGATGTGCAGGTTAGGTGGATTGGCCGAGCTAAATTGTCCCTTAGTGTACAAAGATGTGCAGGTTAGGTGGATTGGCCGTGCTAAATTGTCCCTTAGTGTACAAAGATGTGCAGGTTAGGTGGATTGGCCGTGATAAATTGTCCCTTAGTGTCCAAAGATGTGCGGGTTAGGTGAATTGGCCGTGATAAATTGCCCCTTAGTGTACAAAGATGTGCAGGTTAGGTGGATTGGCCGTGCTAAATTGTCCCTTAGTGTCCAAAGATGTGCGGGTTAGGTGGATTGGCCATGATAAATTGCCCCTTAGTGTACAAAGATGTGCAGGTTAGGTGGATTGGCCGTGATAAATTGCCCCTTAGTGTCCAAAGATGTGCGGGTTAGGTGGATTGGCCGAGCTAAATTGTCCCTTAGTGTCCAAAGATGTGCGGGTTAGGTGGATTGGCCGTGCTAAATTGTCCCTTAGTGTCCAAAGATGTGCAGGTTAGGTGGATTGGCCGCGCTAAATTGTCTCTTAGTGTCCAAAGATGTGCGGGTTAGGTGGATTGGCCGTGATAAATTGTCCCTTAGTGTCCAAAGATGTGCAGGTTAGGTGGATTGGCCGAGCTAAATTGTCCCCTAGTGTCCAAAGATGTGCGGGTTAGGTGGATTGGCCGTGATAAATTGTCCCTTAGTGTCCAAAGATGTGCAGGTTAGGTGGATTGGCCGAGCTAAATTGTCCCTTAGTGTCCAAAGATGTGCAGGTTAGGTGGATTGGCCGTGCTAAATTGTCCCTTTAGTGTCCAAAGATGTGCAGGTTAGGTGGATTGGCCGTGCTAAATTGTCCCTTAGTGTACACAGATGTGCAGGTTAGGTAGATTGGCCGAGCTAAATTGTCCCTTAGTGTACAAAGATGTGCAGGTTAGGTGGATTGGCCGTGCTAAATTGTCCCTTAGTGTACAAAGATGTGCAGGTTAGGTGGATTGGCCGTGCTAAATTGTCCCTTAGTGTCCAAAGATGTGCGGGTTAGGTGGATTGGCCGTGATAAATTGCCCCTTAGTGTACAAAGATGTGCAGGTTAGGTGGATTGGCCGTGCTAAATTGTCCCTTAGTGTACAAAGATGTGCAGGTTAGGTGGATTGGCCGTGCTAAATTGTCCCTTAGTGTCCAAAGATGTGCGGGTTAGGTGGATTGGCCGTGATAAATTGCCCCTTAGTGTACAAAGATGTGCAGGTTAGGTGGATTGGCCGAGCTAAATTGTCCCTTAGTGTACAAAGATGTGCAGATTAGGTGGATTGGCCGTGCTAAATTGTCCCTTAGTGTACAAAGATGTGCAGGTTAGGTGGATTGGCCGTGCTAAATTGTCCCTTAGTGTCCAAAGATGTGCGGGTTAGGTGGATTGGCCGTGATAAATTGCCCCTTAGTGTACAAAGATGTGCAGGTTAGGTGGATTGGCCGTGCTAAATTGTCCCTTAGTGTCCAAAGATGTGCGGGTTAGGTGGATTGGCCGTGATAAATTGCCCCTTAGTGTACAAAGATGTGCAGGTTAGGTGGATTGGCCGTGATAAATTGCCCCTTAGTGTACAAAGATGTGCGGGTTAGGTGGATTGGCCGTGATAAATTGCCCCTTAGTGTACAAAGATGTGCAGGTTAGGTGGATTGGCCGTGCTAAATTGTCCCTTAGTGTCCAAAGATGTGCAGGTTAGGTGGATTGGCCGTGTTAAATTGTACCTTAGTGTCCAAAGATGTACAGATTAGGTGGATTGGCTGTGCTAAATTGTCCCTCAGTGTCCAAAGATGTGCGGGTTAGGTGGATTGGCCGTGCTAAATTACCCCTGAGTGTCCAAAGATGTGCAGGTTAGGTGGATTGGCCGCGCTAAATTACCCCTTAGTGTCCAAAGACGTGCGGGTTAGGTGGATTGGCCGAGCTAAATTGTCCCTTAGTGTCCAAAGATGTGCAGGTTAGGTGGATTGGCCGTGCTAAATTGTCCCTTAGTGTACAAAGATGTGCAGGTTAGGTGGATTGGCCGTGCTAAATTGTCCCTTAGTGTCCAAAGATGTGCGGGTTAGGTGGATTGGCCGTGATAAATTGCCCCTTGGTGTACAAAGATGTGCAGGTTAGGTGGATTGGCCGTCATAAATTGCCCCTTAGTGTACAAAGATGTGCGGGTTAGGTGGATTGGCCGTGATAAATTGCCTCTTAGTGTTCAAAGTTGTGCAGGTTAGGTGGATTGGCCGTGCTAAATTGTCCCTTAGTGCCCAAAGATGTGCAGGTTAGGTGGATTGGCCGTGCTAAATTGTCCCTTAGTGCCCAAAGATGTGCAGGTTAGGTGGATTGGCCGAACTAAATTGTCCCTTAGTGTCCAAAGATGTGCAGGTTAGGTGGATTGGCCGTGCTAAATTGTCCCTTAGTGTACAAAGATGTGCAGGTTAGGTGGATTGGCCGTGCTAAATTGTCCCTTAGTGTCCAAAGATGTGCGGGTTAGGTGGATTGGCCGTGATAAATTGCCCCTTAGTGTACAAAGATGTGCAGGTTAGGTGGATTGGCCGAGCTAAATTGTCCCTTAGTGTACAAAGATGTGCAGATTAGGTGGATTCGCCGTGCTAAATTGTCCCTTAGTGTACAAAGATGTGCAGGTTAGGTGGATTGGCCGTGCTAAATTGTCCCTTAGTGTCCAAAGATGTGCGGGTTAGGTGGATTGGCCGTGATAAATTGCCCCTTAGTGTACAAAGATGTGCAGGTTAGGTGGATTGGCCGTGCTAAATTGTCCCTTAGTGTCCAAAGATGTGCGGGTTAGGTGGATTGGCCGTGATAAATTGCCCCTTAGTGTACAAAGATGTGCAGGTTAGGTGGATTGGCCGTGATAAATTGCCCTTAGTGTACAAAGATGTGCAGGTTAGGTGGATTGGCCGTGATAAATTGCCCCTTAGTGTACAAAGATGTGCAGGTTAGGTGGATTGGCCGTGCTAAATTGTCCCTTAGTGTCCAAAGATGTGCAGGTTAGGTTGATTGGCCGTGATAAATTGCCCCTTAGTGTCCAAAGATGTGCAGGTTAGGTGGATTGGCTGTGCTAAATTGTCCCTCAGTGTCCAAAGATGTGCGGGTTAGGTGGATTGGCCGTGCTAAATTACCCCTTAGTGTCCAAAGATGTGCAGGTTAGGTGGATTGGCCGCGCTAAATTACCCCTTAGTGTCCAAAGACGTGCGGGTTAGGTGGATTGGCCGAGCTAAATTGTCCCTTAGTGTCCAAAGATGTGCGGGTTAGGTGGATTGGCCGTGCTAAATTGTCCCTTAGTGTCCAAAGATGTGCAGGTTAGGTGGATTGGCCGAGCTAAATTGTCCCTTAGTGTCCAAAGATGTGCAGGTTAGGTGGATTGGCCGTGATAAATTGTCCCTTAGTGTCCAAAGATGTGCAGGTTAGGTGGATTGGCCGAGCTAAATTGTCCCCTAGTGTCCAAAGATGTGCGGGTTAGGTGGATTGGCCGTGATAAATTGTCCCTTAGTGTCCAAAGATGTGCAGGTTAGGTGGATTGGCCGAGCTAAATTGTCCCTTAGTGTCCAAAGATGTGCAGGTTAGGTGGATTGGCCGTGCTAAATTGCCCTTTAGTGTACAAAGATGTGCAGGTTAGGTGGATTGGCCGAGCTAAATTGTCCCTTAGTGTACAAAGATGTGCAGGTTAGGTGGATTGGCCGTGCTAAATTGCCCCTTAGTGTACAAAGATGTGCAGGTTAGGTGGATTGGCCGTGCTAAATTGTCCCTTAGTGTCCAAAGATGTGCGGGTTAGGTGGATTGGCCGTGATAAATTGCCCCTTAGTGTACAAAGATGTGCAGGTTAGGTGGATTGGCCGTGCTAAATTGTCCCTTAGTGTACAAAGATGTGCAGGTTAGGTGGATTGGCCGTGCTAAATTGTCCCTTAGTGTCCAAAGATGTGCGGGTTAGGTGGATTGGCCTGATAAATTGCCCCTTAGTGTACAAAGATGTGCAGGTTAGGTGGATTGGCCGAGCTAAATTGTCCCTTAGTGTACAAAGATGTGCAGGTTAGGTGGATTGGCCGTGCTAAATTGTCCCTTAGTGTACAAAGATGTGCAGGTTAGGTGGATTGGCCGTGCTAAATTGTCCCTTAGTGTCCAAAGATGTGCGGGTTAGGTGGATTGGCCGTGATAAATTGCCCCTTAGTGTACAAAGATGTGCAGGTTAGGTGGATTGGCCGTCATAAATTGCCCCTTAGTGTACAAAGATGTGCGGGTTAGGTGGATTGGCCGTGATAAATTGCCCCTTAGTGTACAAAGTTGTGCAGGTTAGGTGGATTGGCCGTGCTAAATTGTCCCTTAGTGCCCAAAGATGTGCAGGTTAGGTGGATTGGCCGTGCTAAATTGTCCCTTAGTGCCCAAAGATGTGCAGGTTAGGTGGATTGGCCGAGCTAACCTGCACAACTTTGGACACTAAGGGACAATTTAGCACGGCCAATCCACCTAACCTGCACATCTTTGGACACTAAGGGACAATTTAGCTCGGCCAATCCACCTAACCTGCACATCTTTGGACACTAAGGGACAATTTAGCACGGCCAATCCACCTAACCTGCACATCTTTGGACTCTAAGGGACAATTTAGCACGGCCAATCCACCTAACCTGCACATCTTTGGACACTAAGGGACAATTTAGCACGGCCAATCCACCTAACCTGCACATCTTTGGACACTAAAGGACAATTTAGCACGGCCAATCCACCCAACCTGCACATCTTTGGACACTAAGGGACAATTTAGCACGGCCAATCCACCTAACCCGCACATCTTTGGACACTAAGGGACAATTTAGCTCGGCCTATCCACCTAACCTGCACATCTTTGGACACTAAGGGACAATTTAGCACGGCCAATCCACCTAACCTGCACATCTTTGGACTCTAAGGGACAATTTAGCACGGCCAATCCACCTAACCTGCACATCTTTGGACACTAAGGGACAATTTAGCACGGCCAATCCACCTAACCTGCACATCTTTGGACACTAAGGGGCAATTTAGCATGGCCAATCCACCTAACCTGCACATCTTTGGACACTAAGGGACAATTTAGCACGGCCAATCCACCTAACCTGCACATCTTTGGACACTAAGGGACAATTTAGCACGGCCAATCCACCTAACCTGCACATCTTTGGACACTAAGGGGCAATTTAGCACGCCCAATCCACCTAACCTGCACATCTTTGGACACTAAGGGGCAATTTAGCACGGCCAATCCACCTAACCTGTACATCTTTGGACACTAAGGGGCAATTTAGCACGGCCAATCCATCTAACCCGCACATCTTTGGACACTAAGGGGCAATTCCTGTCCTGTTTGACGTTATTCACGAAGGCCCCCCCTTCTCAACCTTGCCCCTCGCCTGTGGCGTGGTGAACCTCGGGTTAAATCGCCACCAGTCAGCTCTCCCGCCTCAAAGGGAAAAGCAGCGTCATATGGGACGATGGCAACTTTACCTTAAATTGTTATCTAATCTTTAATAGTGTCACAAGTGGGCTTACTTTAACACGGCAATGAAGCTACTGTGAAAAGCCCCTAGTCGCCACATTCTGGCGCCTGTTTGGGTACACATCACCTAACACACACGTCATTCGGGACTTGTGGGAGGAAACCAGAGCACCCGGAGGAAACCCATGCAGGCACGGGGAAAATGTGCCGATTCCGCACAGCGACCCAAGACAGGAATCAAAACCGTGTCCCTGGGGCTGTGAAACAACAGTGCTGACCACTGCGCCACCATGCTTCCCATGACTGGGTTGTGTCCATCCCGAATGAGTATCTGTACATGAATTGATGATTTTCTAGTGACTTGTCGAGTGACTCTTTCGGATTCCTTCGCGCTAACAGCATCGTTACTATTATGGTTACGGGGATAGAGTGGAGGCGAGGGCTTAAGCAGGGTGCTCTTTCCAAGGGCCGGTGCAGACTTGAGGGGCCGAATGGCCTCCTTCTGCACTGTAAATTCTATGATTCCATGTCCAATTCCTCTTATAATAAAGGACAAGCATTTCATTAGCCTTCCTGATTCCTTGCTGTACCTGCTTGCTAATCTTTTGTGACTCATGGACTAGAGCACCCAGATCCCTCTGCACCCTGCAATGCTGCAGCCCTTCCCTGTTTAAGTCATCCTCTGCTTTTTTATTCTTCCTGCCAAAGTGAACAACTTCACATTTTTCCACATTACACTCCATCTGCCAGATCTTTTTGCCCACCCAATCAACCTTTGCAAACTCCTGATAGCTCCCTCACATTGGAGGACTACAACTCCCAGATGTCTTTGCGGGGCAACTGAACCGACTGCGCATGCCTAAAGTCTGCTGGGGGTCGGGGGGGAGAATTTAATCGACTGCGCTTGGTTAAAGTCGGCCGGACTGGGGTGGGAGAGTGGCAATTGAACCGACTGCGCATGCCCAAAGTCGGCGGTTGGGGCGGGGCAATGAACCGACTGCGCAGGCTTGAAGTCGGCGGTTGGGTGAACAGGGAGGGATTGGATCGAGCGCGCATGCCCAAAGTCGGCTTCTCCGGCGGGGGGGGGGGGGCGCAGAAAGGAATGCGCATGCCCAAAGTCGGCGGCCCGGGGGAAAGGATCCAGCGCGCATGCCCAAAGCCGGAGGCGTGAGGGCTGCTGGGAGGAAAAGCCTGGCCCCTCCCATCCTGCCCAACGGTCCGCGCACGAGGCCGGCGTGCGCCAGCCAGCCAGCCAGCGAGCGAGCGGGGCGCAACCCAACTTGACTGGCGGTGGGCGGGGCCGCCTGTCCTCCCGCCCTCCAGCGGCGATTGGCGGAGGGAGGAGGCGCCACGTGGGACCTCGGGGCGCCGATTGGCCGGGAGGCGCTGTCCATCAGGCGGGGGGGTTGGGGGAAGCAGCAGGTTGGGTTGAGGCGGCAGCGGCGGGAGAAGCTTCTGGAGAGAGCGGCCGGCGCCATGTTGGGACGGCAGGTGTTGGTGCTGAGTGAGTGGCGGAGCGGGTATCTCTGCAGCCCCGAATCTACACTAAACACAAATATAACCCCCCCCCCTCTCTCTCTGTCTCTCCCCAGGTCAGAATGTCAAGCGGGAATCCGGCCGCAAGGTCCAGCAGGGCAACATCAACGCGGCCAAGGTGAGGCCTCCCGCCCCCCGGGGGGGGGGCGCGCCAGCTACTCCAGGCCCAGGCTGCAGCCGGGGCCTAGGCCACAACTCCCAGCCCTGGAGCTCACGCACCCAATACAGGCCCCACACGCACTGGCTGGGCTGCAGGGATCGACTGGGGGCCCTGGGGCTCCGACCGGGACCCCGGGGATTGTCTGGGGGTCTGACCGGGACCCCGGGGATTGTCTGGGGGTCTGACCGGGTCTCCGGGGATTGTCTGGGGGTCTGACCGGGACCCCGGGGATTGTCTGGGGCTCCGACCGGGACCCCGGGGATTGTCTGGGGCTCCGACCGGGACCCCGGGGATTGTCTGGGGGTCTGACCGGGACCCCGGGGATTGTCTGCGCTCTGACCGGGACCCCGGGGATTGTCTGCGCTCTGACCGGGACCCCGGGGATTGTCTGCGCTCTGACCGGGACCCCGGGGATTGTCTGGGGGTCTGACCGGGACCCCGGGGATTGTCTGCGCTCTGACCGGGACCCCGGGGATTGTCTGGGGGTCTGACCGGGACCCCGGGGATTGTCTGGGGGTCTGACCGGGACCCCGGGGATTGTCTGGGGGTCTGACCGGGACCCCGGGGATTGTCTGGGGGTCTGACCGGGACCCCGGGGATTGTCTGGGGGTCTGACCGGGACCCCGGGGATTGTCTGGGGGTCTGACCGGGACCCCGGGGATTGTCTACGCTCTGACCGGGACCCCGGGGATTGTCTACGCTCTGACCGGGACCCCGGGGATTGTCTACGCTCTGACCGGGACCCCGGGGATTGTCTGGGGGTCTGACCGGGTCTCCGGGGATTGTTTGCGCTCTGACCGGGACCCCGGGGATTGTCTGCGCTCTGACCGGGACCCCGGGGTTTGTCTGGGGGTCTGACCGGGACCCCGGGGATTGTCTGGGGGTCTGACCGGGACCCCGGGGATTGTCTGGGGCTCTGACCGGGACCCCGGGGATTGTCTGCGCTCCGACCGGGACCCCGGTGATTGTCTGGGGGTCCGACCGGGTCCCCGGGGATTGTCTGCGCTCTGACCGGGACCCCGGGGATTGTCTGGGGCTCCGACCGGGACCCCGGGGATTGTCTGCGCTCTGACCGGGACCCCGGGGTTTGTCTGCGCTCTGACCGGGTCTCCGGGGATTGTCTGGGGGTCAGACCGGGACTCTGGGGATTGTCTGGGGGTCTGACCGGGACCCCGGGGATTGTCTGCGCTCTGACCGGGACCCCGGGGATTGTCTGCGCTCTGACCGGGACCCCGGGGATTGTCTGCGCTCTGACCGGGACCCCGGGGATTGTCTGCGCTCTGACCGGGTCTCCGGGGATTGTCTGGGGGTCTGACCGGGACCCCGGGGATTGTCTGCGCTCTGACTGGGACCCTGGGGATTGTCTGGGGCTCCGACCGGGACCCCGGGGATTGTCTACGCTCTGACCGGGACACTGGGGATTGTCTGGGGGTCTGACCGGGACCCTGGGGATTGTCTGGGGGTCTGACCAGGACCCTGGGGATTGTCTGGGGCTCCGACCGGGACCCCGGGGATTGTCTGCGCTCTGACCGGGGATTGTCTGGGGGTCTGACCGGGACCCCGGGGATTGTCTGCGCTCTGACCGGGTCTCCGGGGATTGTCTGCGCTCTGACCGGGTCTCCGGGGATTGTCTACGCTCTGACCGGGACCCCGGGGATTGTCTGGGGGTCCGACCGGGACCCCGGGGATTGTCTGGGGGTCTGACCGGGACCCTGGGGATTGTCTGGGGGTCTGACCGGGTCTCCGGGGATTGTCTGTGCTCTGACCGGGACCCCGGGGATTGTCTGCGCTCTGACCGGGTCTCCGGGGATTGTCTGGGGGTCTGACCGGGACCCTGGGGATTGTCTGGGGGACTGACCGGGACCCCTGGAATTGTCTGGGGCTCCGACCGGGACCCTCGGGGTTGTCTGGGGGTCTGACCGGGACCCTGGGGATTGTCTGGGGGACTGACCGGGACCCCGGGGATTGTCTGGGGCTCCGACCGGGACCCCGGGGATTGCATGGGGGTCTGACCGGGACCCTGGGGATTGTCTGGGGGTCTGACCGGGTCTCCGGGGATTGTCTACGCTCTGACCGGGACCCCGGGGATTGTCTGCGCTCTGACCGGACCCCGGGGATTCTCTGCGCTCTGACCGGGACCCCGGGGATTGTCTGCGCTCTGACCGGGACCCCGGGGTTTGTCTGCGCTCTGACCGGGTCTCCGGGGATTGTCTGGGGGTCTGACCGGGACTCTGGGGATTGTCTGGGGGTCTGACCGGGACCCCGGGGATTGTCTGCGCTCTGACCGGGACCCCGGGGATTGTCTGCGCTCTGACCGGGACCCCGGGGATTGTCTGCGCTCTGACCGGGTCTCCGGGGATTGTCTGGGGGTCTGACCGGGACCCCGGGGATTGTCTGCGCTCTGACTGGGACCCTGGGGATTGTCTGGGGCTCCGACCGGGACCCCGGGGATTGTCTACGCTCTGACCGGGACACTGGGGATTGTCTGGGGGTCTGACCGGGACCCTGGGGATTGTCTGGGGGTCTGACCAGGACCCTGGGGATTGTCTGGGGCCCCGACCGGGACCCCGGGGATTGTCTGCGCTCTGACCGGGTCTCCGGGGATTGTCTGGGGGTCTGACCGGGACCCCGGGGATTGTCTGCGCTCTGACCGGGTCTCCGGGGATTGTCTGCGCTCTGACCGGGTCTCCGGGGATTGTCTACGCTCTGACCGGGACCCCGGGGATTGTCTGGGGGTCCGACCGGGACCCCGGGGATTGTCTGGGGCTCCGACCGGGGCCCCGGGGATTGTCTGGGGCTCCGACCGGGACCCCGGGGATTGTCTGGGGGTCTGACCGGGACCCCGGGGATTGTCTGCGCTCTGACCGGGACCCTGGGGATTGTCTGCGCTCTGACCGGGACCTCGGGGATTGTCTGGAGTTCTGTCCGACACTCCGGGGATTGTCTGCGCTCTGACCGGGACCCCGGGGATTGTCTGGGGGTCTGACCGGGACCCCGGGGATTGTCTACGCTCTGACCGGGACCCTGGGGATTGTCTACGCTCTGACTGGGACCCCGGGGATTGTCTGGGGGTCTGACCGGGACCCCGGGGATTGTCTGGGGGTCCGACCGGGGCCCCGGGGATTGTCTGGGGCTCCGATCGGGACCCCGGGGATTGTCTGGGGGTCTGACCGGGACCCCGGGGATTGTCTACGCTTGACCGGGACCCAGGGGATTGTCTGGGGCTCTGACCGGGACTCCGGGGATTGTCTGCGCTCTGACCGGGACCCCGGGGATTGTCTGGGGCTCCGACCGGGACCCCGGGGATTGTCTGGGGGTCTGACCGGGACCTCTGGGATTATCTGGGGGTCTGACCGGGACCCTGGGGGTCTGACCGGGACCCTGGGGATTGTCTGGGGGTCTGACCGGGTCTCCGGGGATTGTCTGTGCTCTGAACGGGACCCCGGGGATTGTCTGCGCTCTGACCGGGTCTCCGGGGATTGTCTGGGGGTCTGACCGGGACCCCGGGGATTATCTGGGGGTCTGACCGGGACCCTGGGGATTGTCTGGGGGTCTGACCGGGACCCTGGGGGTTGTCTGGGGGACTGACCGGGACCCCTGGGATTGTCTGGGGCTCCGACCGGGACCCTGGGGATTGTCTGGGGGTCTGACCGGGACCCTGGGGATTGTCTGGGGGACTGACCGGGACCCCGGGGATTGTCTGGGGCTCCGACCGGGACCCCGGGGATTGCATGGGGGTCTGACCGGGACCCTGGGGATTGTCTGGGGGTCTGACCGGGTCTCCGGGGATTGTCTACGCTCTGACCGGGACCCCGGGGATTGTCTGCGCTCTGACCGGGACCCCGGGGATTCTCTGCGCTCTGACCGGGACCCCGGGGATTGTCTGCGCTCTGACCGGGACCCCGGGGTTTGTCTGCGCTCTGACCGGGTCTCCGGGGATTGTCTGGGGGTCTGACCGGGACTCTGGGGATTGTCTGGGGGTCTGACCGGGACCCCGGGATTGTCTGCGCTCTGACCGGGACCCCGGGGATTGTCTGGGGCTCCGACCGGGACCCCGGGGATTGTCTACGCTCTGACCGGGACACTGGGGATTGTCTGGGGGTCTGACTGGGACCCTGGGGATTGTCTGGGGGTCTGACCAGGACCCTGGGGATTGTCTGGGGCTCCGACCGGGACCCCGGGGATTGTCTGCGCTCTGACCGGGTCTCCGGGGATTGTCTGGGGGTCTGACCGGGTCTCCGGGGATTGTCTGCGCTCTGACCGGGTCTCCGGGGATTGTCTACGCTCTGACCGGGACCCCGGGGATTGTCTGGTGGTCCGACCGGGACCCCGGGGATTGTCTGGGGCTCCGACCGGGGCCCCGGGGATTGTCTGGGGCTCCGACCGGGACCCCGGGGATTGTCTGGGGGTCTGACCGGGACCCCGGGGATTGTCTGCGCTCTGACCGGGACCCCGGGGATTGTCTGCGCTCTGACCGGGACCCCGGGGATTGTCTGCGCTCTGACCGGGACCTCGGGGATTGTCTGGAGTTCTGTCCGGGACTCCGGGGATTGTCTGCGCTCTGACCGGGACCCCGGGGATTGTCTACGCTCTGACTGGGACCCCGGGGATTGTCTGGGGGTCCGACCGGGGCCCCGGGGATTGTCTGGGGGTCCGACCGGGGCCCCGGGGATTGTCTGGGGCTCCGACCGGGACCCCGGGGATTGTCTGGGGGTCTGACCGGGACCCCGGGGATTGTCTGCGCTCTGACCGGGACCCCGGGGATTGTCTGCGCTCTGACCGGGTCTCCGGGGATTGTCTGCGCTCTGACTGGGACCCTGGGGATTGTCTAGGGCTCCGACCGGGACCCCGGGGATTGTCTACGCTCTGACCGGGACACTGGGGATTGTCTGGGGGTCTGACCGGGACCTTGGGGATTGTCTGGGGGTCTGACCAGGACCCTGGGGATTGTCTGGGGCTCCGACCGGGACCCCGGGGATTGTCTGCGCTCTGACCGGGTCTCCGGGGATTGTCTGCGCTCTGACCGGGACCTCGGGGATTGTCTGGAGTTCTGACCGGGTCTCCGGGGATTGTCTACGCTCTGACCGGGACCCCGGGGATTGTCTGGGGGTCCGACCGGGACCCCGGGGATTGTCTGGGGCTCCGACCGGGGCCCCGGGGATTGTCTGGGGCTCCGACCGGGACCCCGGGGATTGTCTGGGGGTCTGACCGGGACCCCGGGGATTGTCTGCGCTCTGACCGGGACCCCGGGGATTGTCTGCGCTCTGACCGGGACCTCGGGGATTGTCTGGAGTTCTGTCCGGGACTCCGGGGATTGTCTGCGCTCTGACCGGGACCCCGGGGATTGTCTACGCTCTGACTGGGACCCCGGGGTTGTCTGGGGGTCCGACCGGGGCCCCGGGGATTGTCTGGGGGTCCGACCGGGGCCCCGGGGATTGTCTGGGGCTCCGACCGGGACCCCGGGGATTGTCTGGGGGTCTGACCGGGACCCCGGGGATTGTCTGCGCTCTGACCGGGACCCCGGGGATTGTCTGCGCTCTGACCGGGACCTCGGGGATTGTCTGGGATTCTGACCGGGACCCCGGGGATTGTCTGTGCTCTGACCGGGTCTCCGGGGATTGTCTGTGCTCTGACCGGGACCCCGGGGATTGTCTGCGCTCTTACCGGGTCTCCGGGGATTGTCTGGGGGTCTGACCGGGACCCTGGGGATTGGGCTCTGGGCCTCTGACTGGGACCCCGGGGATTGGGCTCTGGGGCAGGAGATTGTTCCGGGGGGCGGTGTTTGGCTGGGGTCTGTCTGGGCCCGGGGTCTGACCAGGACCCTGGGATTGTCCGGGGTCAATAATGATCGAAATTTCAATAACTGTGTCTCGAACTGTTCCCCAGAAAAAGTATTCCTCAGATTATCAGATCTGCTGTTCTCCACTACTGATTTGTTTCTGTTTTTCAGATGATCGCGGATGTTATCCGAACATGCCTCGGACCAAGAGCAATGATGAAGGTACGGAAAGCATTGTAGTTGCATTAGATAGGGGAACAATTCAATGGACAGAACTGTTCTGTGTTCAGTTAGTTGCCCCGCCTGAACCCATACACATACAGTCTCAGCATCTCTGTTTCGAATTTGGCCAACGTGTGTGGAAGTACTGGGAGCTGCTGCTCGTCAAACGGTGCCGGGTCGTGAGTTTTTCGAAGGGTTAGTTGAATTGCAAGTGGAATGGTCGAATGTTAAATGAAACAACAGAAACTTGGTATGGTCGTACAATATTGATTGGAGTACAGTGGAAAGCACAATGGACAAAGAGAATAATCAACAGAGAACATTGACAAATAGTACATGAACAAATTGTGATTGGTTACAGTGCGGAACAAGGGGCCAAACGGGGAAAATACATGAGCAAGAGCAGCATAGGGCGTCGTGAATAGTGTTCTTACAGGGAACAGATCAGTCCGAGGGGGAATTGTTGAGGAGTCTGGTAGCTGTGGGGAAGAAGCTGTTCCTATGTCTGGATGTGCGGGTCTTCAGACTTCTGTACCTTCTGCCTGATGGAAGGGTCTGGAAGAAGTCAATGCCTGAATGGGAGGGGTCTCTGATAATGCTGCCTGCCTTCCTGAGGCAGCGGGAGGTGTAGACAGAATCAATGGGAGGATGGCAAGCTTGTGTGATGCCCTGGGCTGAGTTCACCACACTCTGCAATTCTTGCCATCTTGGACCGAGCAGTTGCCATACCAAACTGTGATGCAGCCGGATAAAAATAATATAGGATGCTCTCTATCGCACATCTGTAGAAGTCTGTGAGATATTGAAGTTGACTTGATTTAATTTGCCCCTTTGCAGATGTTGCTGGATCCCATGGGCGGCATCGTCATGACGAACGACGGCAATGCCATTTTGCGAGAGGTGAGTGGAACATGTGATTTAACGCGAGTCAGCATTCGGAGCTGCATTCCGATGGACCTCGATTCCCCCTTCACTCCGAGATATCAGACAGGCTTATTCCCCTTTCCATGTCTCCGTCCCCCTCCAGATATCCGGAGTGGGAGCCACCTTCTCCCTGATTATATTCCTTTGCTGATTAGTCTCGCCTCGGTTTAGGGCGGTGGAGAAAGGCAAACCGAATCAAGATGTCTTCGCATCACCTTGCATCATAAGAACATAGGAATTGGGGAATAGGCAATTCAAGCCTGCTCTGCCATTCAATCTCTTCCTCTTCTCAAATGTTTTCCCTACCTGTTCCCCATATCCCTTTGACCCATTTTCTTTTTACCTATCTGTCTTTTTAAAAATAAATTTAGAGTATCCAATTCATTTTTTCCAATTAAGGGGCAATTTAGCGTGGCCAATCCACCTACCCTGCACATCTTTTTGGGTCGTGGGGGCGAAACCCACGCAAATACGGGTAGAATGTGCAAACTCCACACACCGACCCAGAGCCGGGATCGAACCTGGGACCTCGGCGCAGTGAGGCAACCGTGCTACCAATTGCACCACCGTGCTGCCCTCCTATCTATGTCTTATGGTCTGATCTCCTTGAAACCATTTAATGACTGGTTCTACCGCACTAAGGGGCAGTGCGTTCCACAAATTCACCACCCTCTGCGAGAAGTAGTTCCTCCTCATCTCAATTTTAAATCTGCCGCATCTCAAACCTATCTCTGGGACCTCCCGTCTGCAAATGAATGAGAACATTGATTTGAAACTGTATATCTGGTAACTGGACCACAGAAAGGTAGTCTACATGTTAATAAAATTAATCATCTTCTTAAAAATAAATTTAGATTACCCAATTTTTTCCCCCCCAATTAAGGGGCAATTTAGCGCGGCCAATCCGCAGACCTTGCACATCTTTGGGTTGTGGGGGTGAGACTCATTGAGACACGGAGAGGGGGGAGATGTGCAGACTCCACACGGACAGTAACCCAGAGCCGTGATCGAACACGGGTCCTCGGTGTCGAGAGGCAGCAGTGCTAACCACTGCCGCCATGCTGCCCCTATTAGTCATCTTTAGTATATAAAAATAACAGCATGGACTCAAAACGGAAGCAACATCGAAATAACAGTAGCAGGATAAATCACAACTAACAACAGTTAAACACGGGTAACAACAGCAACTAGTGATGTGACAGCACCTACTGATGACATTAACAATAGGTTTAAATAAGATGATGCATAATAACACTCCAAACACTTCTCATCCCCCCCCTCAAAGATAGAAATACAATGAAACTAATGTAATTATACGTCAGTCTCCAGAAGCTTTGTGACTTCACTGATCTGTATTTTCCTGAGCCAGTCACGCCCGAGTAGACTAAGCCTGTGTCGTTTTACCACCAGGAACCGTGCTCTTGCATCTCGGCTGTTATAATGCAGTGTCTACCTCTAACGTCCCAAGCAATGGTACAGTCTCGCCAGTGTCACTCTGAAGGTTGATTCCTGCCTGAGTAAGGGCTGGTGCCTTCTTAGAGCCCGAGAGCTTTCTGAAGGTGCAGAGGCTCCTGTGTGCACCTCCATCTTGATTTTCTGTTTATCGCTCTCCACTGTACATAAATAGGCTCTGCGTGCCCCTTGCTCATATTAATCATGTCATAATAGTGTTCCTCTGCCTTGTCTGAGCTTTCCACGCCAGCGACTGGGCCTTCCTTGCAATTGAAGTTCCCCGAACAGTCTTCGACTTTCTTTTCACACCCCAGCACTACTTCACTAAATGCCCCATCTTGTTGCACTGCTTACAAACCGCGTCCATAAACTCACGATGATTCGTGTAGTGTGATCCTCCACACTTAAAACACTCCACTGACTTCACCCTCCACACCTAAAACACTCCACTGTCTTCACCCTCCGCACTCCAGTGTTTACTTGCAGCTTTTTCTACTTGATGCAGTACACCTGCCATTGTCCTTGTGAATATCACTTGCATTATTGGCAGCCATTTCCATGCTCGGAGAAACTTCTGCAACCTTCTCAAAAGCAATTGTGGCTTCTCCCAGGAAACGCCCCTGTTGCCACGAACCCATCTTCCAAAACTCGCAATTCAGCAGCCACGTTATCTACAGACTGTCCCGTCTTCCGAAAATGACTGGAGAATTTGAAATGTACAATTACTGAACGAGGGTAACTAAATCGGCAAATGAAATGTCGTGTGTCCCCGTCCCCCCCAAAGTTTCTCACTGGCCTGTAAGTCTTCGCCCCGTGTGCACTCGGAGAATTGAGCGCTCTCTAGCCTTGTCTACGATCCCATTTGCCAAGAAAAGGTGTCCCAAGCGTTCCACATATTCGGTCCAGTTCTCGTTCTCTTCCACAAACTCACTGAGACCCAAACAAAGCCATGGTGCTGCTGACTTGTCTTCCTTCGATAAACTGAGCAAAACTTCACATTAAATGTGCATTTTATAAATTATCTTTGCTAAAATATGCGGTAACTTGACCACAAAAAGGTAGTCAAAACACTTAATGAAGTTAATCTTTATTATGTAGAAATAACTAAGTTTAAAGTACCATTTGTACTCAAAAACGGAGGTAACTAGCTAAACATCGAAATAACAGAATTAGAACTAACGACAGTTAAATACGAAAATATGCAGGTACCAACAACTAATGACATCACAGCACTTACTGATGACATCAGCAATGGATTTAAATAAGAAGATGCATAATAATAACACCCGATAACACTCTTCCCTGAAACCCTTTGACCCTGCAGGGTAATTCAGTGTTGTGGATGGCATTTGACAGACTAGATGAGGAGAAACTTTCACTGGCAGGAGGGTCAGTAGCTAGAAGACAAATCGCTGAAATGTCAGGGAGGCGGGAAGGATTTTTAAAGCAGCGAGTTGTTGTGATGGGGACGGCGCTGCCTGAAAGGGCGACGTGTGCAGATTCAACAGGAACTTTCAAAACGGGAGAATTGGAGAAATACTTTCGGGTTAATCAGATGGGGGGGGGCGGGTAGTGGTGTTAGTTGGTTCTCTTTCCAATCAGGCACAGGTCTGATGCATTCTGATTTTGTGAAGAGTTTTAACCCCCTGAACAGTGGTTGGGGAAGCACTGCGACCCCCGACTTTTATTATTAAACCCAGCCGAACATCCGTCGGAGCCTCTTCACTCTGACCGCTGATTCCCCACTCACGGATTCTGTTCACTCTCCCAGATCCAGGTGCAGCACCCAGCAGCCAAGTCAATGGTTGAGATCAGCCGCACCCAGGATGAAGAAGTTGGAGATGGGACCACCTCTGTCATCATCCTCGGTATGTAAGGATTGCGCTTGATGCCTGGCCGGGGGGGGGCCTCTGGCGGCCTGCCCTCAAATTTGTGGGGGAGGGGGGGGGTGGAGAAAGTGAGTAGCAGCATCGGTTCCCGATTTGTGCACAGGGAAGAGTGGGGAAGGAGCCCATCATTACCAGTTGTAAATGGCGCAGGGTGGGATCAGTCCTGTGTGCAGTGAAGCAATCGGCCTACTCGTACTGCTCTCTGGGTATAATTGTTCCCCCAGCTGTTTTATATCCTGCTAGCCATTGAGCGTCTTGTGCTCCTGGTGGAAACCAGGGTTACAAGGGTGCCTGAGGCCTCATGGCTCATCGAATTTGAACGTATTCCTTTCCTCAATTAAGCCATCGCGTTTCGCTGTCCAGCTTTTCCGAATCCTTTCTTTAGTTGCTTGATTGTGTTCAGGTAAAGCTCTCAAACGCTCTGAACCTCACCCTGAAGTCAGTGGGGTTGTGATGGTTGGTCCAGTGAATGCTGGCTGACCTGAAAACAGAAAGGCGGGAGTCGATCATCGTGCCCCCACCCCTCAATACTCTCCTCTACACCTAGCCTACCTTGTTCCGTACAGAGAGCATGAGATAGTTGGTGCAAGAGGAGCGTTAAAACGTGCATGGCCGGGGTGTGTGCCTGTGTTGATTCTACAAACTATTTGGTTTCTTTCAGCTGGAGAGATGCTGTCAGTTGCTGAGCAGTACCTCGAACAACAGATGCACCCCTCTGTCGTCATTGGCGCTTACCACCAGGCACTCGATGACATGCTTACTGTCCTTAAGGACATCAGGTACGCAGCCTCGGGTTATTTCAGACAACTTGCATTTCTTGAGTCGCAACACACTTCACAACCACCGAGTTGCATTTTGAAGTGTAACCACTTGGAAAGGGGGCGACGGAAATGCAACAGCCAACAGAGTTCTTCCCAAGCCTCTGAAATAACTGAACAAATAATCTGTTTTGGTCATGGGTAAACTTGTCCATTCTTAGTCAGATAGTGGCTGCCGGATCTTTTACACCTAACCAGATGATCTCGTTCCACTTTGTTCACATATTCGATAGTGCCTTAAACGTTTTGATCCCGGTGTTTCTTTGCCTGATGCTTGACGGTGAGAACTGTCTTGTATCTTGCGATGTTCGGCAACTGCTAAGAAAATCTGTCATCCGCAGTCTGTGTTCTTCGGCTCAGAATTGATGAGCTGGAGACCGAGCTGCACACACTGCGGCACATCAGGGAGGGGGAACATTACCTGGACACTTTGTTTCAGGAGGCAGTCACACCCGGTAGAATAAGTTCTGTTAATTCGGACAGTGGTCAGGGACAGAGTGGTGTGACTGCAGGGGAGGCAGGTAGGGGGATCCTGAGTTGAGGAGCCTCAGCCCTTGACCTTGTCCAACAGGTATGAGGTACTTGCTCCCTGTGTGAATGAGGAAGAGGGCTGCAGGGAGGATGTGTTGACTGACCACTGCACCGTGGTACAGGAAGCCATTCAAGAGGGGGGAGCAAAAAGACAAGTGGTAGTTGTAGGGATTCTATAATTAGGGGATTGATGGCATCCTTTGTAAGCCAGATCGTGAGTCCCGCATGATATGTTGCCTGCCCGGTGCCAGGGTGAGGGACATTTCTGATCGGCTTGAAAGGATTTTGGAGAGGGAGGATCCAGTTGTTGTGGTCCACGTTGGGACTAACAACATAGGTAAGACTAGGAAAGAGGACCTGTTTGGGGTTTATCAAACACTAGGGACTAAATTAAAGAACAGGTTCTCCAGAGTTATAATCTTTGGATTACTACCCGAGCTATGTGCCAATTGGCACAGGGTTGAGAAAATTAGAGAAGTTAACACGTGGCTAAAGGAGTGGTGCGGGAAAGAGGGATTCCATTTCATGGGGCATTGGCATCAGTACTGGGGCAGGAGGGACCTGTACCGTTAGGACGGTCTTCACCTGAACCATTCTGGGACCAGTGTTCCAGCGAATAGGATAAATAGGTTGGTCACAAGGACTTTAAACTAGCAAGTTGGGGGGGAAGGGAAGTGTAAAGCTATGGACAGTATAATGCTTAATGGAGATCAAGGCAGCAGGTTACGTGACAGGTTATTATGTAGAGATATGGGTTCAAAGACGAGGAAAATTAGGAGAAAGGGTAAGAGGAAAAATAATTTACGAAAAGTTACTGATCAAGGTGTTAGGATTCATAACAAAGACATAAAAAACAGCATAAGTGTACTTTACCTGAATGCTCGTATACGAAATAAGGTAAATGAGTTGATGGCGCAATTCATTGTGAATGGCTATGATTTAGTGGCCATTACTGAAACATGGTTAAAAGATGGCCACGACTGGGAGTTAAATATCCAAGGGTATCAGACTATACGAAAGGATAGAATGGACGGTAAAGGCGGTGGTGTAGCTTTGTTGTTTAAGGATGGCATCTGGGCAATAGTAAGGGATGATATTGGTGCTATGGAGAACAATGAACAAAGAAATGTACAGCACAGGAACAGGCCCTCCAAGCCCGTGCCGACCATGCTGCCCGACTAAACTACAATCTTCTACACTTCCTGGGTCCGTATCCCTCTATTCCCATCCTATTCATGTATTTGTCAAGATGCCCCTTAAATGTCACTATCGTCCCTGCTTCCACTACCACCTCCGGTAGCGAGTTCCAGGCACCCACTACCCTCTGCGTAAAAAAACTTGCCTCGTACATCTACTCTAAACCTTGCCCCTCTCACCTTAAACCTATGCCCCCTAGTAGTTGACCCCTCTACCCTGGGGAAAAGCCTCTGACTATCCGCTCTGTCTATGCCCCTCATAATTTTGTATACCTCTATCAGGTCTCCCCTCAACCTCCTTCGTTCCAGTGAGAACAAACCGAGTTTATTCAATCGCTCCTCATAGCTAATGCTATGATTACCAGGCAACATTCTGGTAAATCTCTTCTGCACCCTCTCTAAAGCCTCCACATCCTTCTGGTAGTGTGGTGACCAGAATTGAACACTATACTCCAAGTGTGGCCTAACTAAGGTTCTATACAGCTGCAACATGACTTGCCAATTCTTATACTCAATGCCCCGGCCAATGAAGGCAAGCATGCCGTATGCCTTCTTGACTACCTTCTCCACCTGTGTTGCCCCTTTCAATGACCTGTGGACCTGTACTCCTAGATCTCTTTGACTTTCAATACTCTTGAGGGTTCTACCATTCACTGTATATTCCCTACCTGCATTAGACCTTCCAAAATGCATTACCTCACATTTGTCTGGATTAAACTCCATCTGCCATCTCTCCGCCCAAGTCTCCAGACAATCTAAATCCTGCTGTATCCTCCGACAGTCCTCATCGCTATCTGCAATTCCACCAACCTTTGTGTCGTCTGCAAACTTACTAATCAGACCAGTTACATTTTCCTCCAAATCATTTATATATACTACAAAGAGCTGTCCCAGCACTGATCCCTGTGGAACACCACTGGTCACAGCCCTCCAATTAGAAAAGCATCCCTCCATTGCTACTCTCTGCCTTCTATGGCCTAGCCAGTTCTGTATCCACCTTGCAAGCTCACCCCTGATCCCGTGTGACTTCACCTTTTGTACTAGTCTACCATGAGGGACCTTGTCAAAGGCCTTACTGAAGTCCATATAGACAACATCTACTGCCCTACCTGCATCAATCATCTTAGTGACCTCCTCGAAAAACTCTATCAAGTTAGTGAGACACGACCTCCCCTTCACAAAACCGTGCTGCCTCTCACTAATACGTCCATTTGCTTCCAAATGGGAGTAGATCCTGTCTCGAAGAATTCTCTCCAGTAATTTCCCTACCACTGAAGTAAGGCTCACCGGCCTGTAGTTCCCGGGATTATCCTTGCTACCCTTCTTAAACAGAGGAACAACATTGGCTATTCTCCAGTCCTCCGGGACATCCCCTGAAGACAGCGAGGATCCAAAGATTTCTGTCAAGGCCTCAGCAATTTCCTCTCCAGCCTCCTTCAGTATTCTGGGGTAGATCCCATCAGGCCCTGGGGACTTATCTACCTTAATATATTTTAAGACACCCAACACCTCGTCTTTTTGGATCACAATGTGACCCAGGCTATCTACACACCCTTCTCCAGACTCAACATCTACCAATTCCTTCTCTTTAGTGAATACTGATGCAAAGTATTCATTTAGTACCTCGCCCATTTCCTCTGGCTCCACACATAGATTCCCTTGCCTATCCTTCAGTGGGCCAACCCTTTCCCTGGCTACCCTCTTGCTTTTTATGTACGTGTAAAAAGCCGTGGGATTTTCCTTAACCCTATTTGCCAATGACTTTTCGTGACCCCTTCTAGCCCTCCTGACTCCTTGCCTAAGTTCCTTCCTACTTTCCTTATATTCCACGCAGGCTTTGTCTGTTCCCAGCCTTTTAGCCCTGACAAATGCCTCCTTTTTCTTTTTGACGAGGCCTACAATATCACTCGTCATCCAAGGTTCCCGAAAATTGCTGTATTTATCTTTCTTCCTCACAGGAACATGCCGGTCCTGTATTCCTTTCAACTGCCACTTGAAAGCCTCCCACATGTCAGATGTTGATTTGCCCTCAAACATCCGCCCCCAATCTATGTTCTTCAGTTCCTGCCTAATATTGTTATAATTAGCCTTCCCCCAATTTAGCACATTCATCCTCGGACCACTCTTATCCTTGTCCACCAGTACTTTAAAACTTACTGAATTGTGGTCACTGTTACCGAAATGCTCCCCTACTGAAACATCTACCACCTGGCCGGGCTCATTCCCCAATACCAGGTCCAGTACCGCCCCTTCCCTAGTTGGACTGTCTACATATTGTTTTAAGAAGCCCTCCTGGATGCTCCTTACAAACTCCGCCCCGTCTAAGCCCTTGGCACTAAGTGAGTCCCAGTAAATATTGGGGAAGTTGAAGTCTCCCATCACCACAACCCTGTTGTTTTTACTCTTTTCCAAAATCTGTCTACCTATCTGCTCCTCTATCTCCTGCTGGCTGTTGGGAGGCCTGTAGTATACCCCCAACATTGTGACTGCACCCTTCTTACTCCTGATCTCTACCCATATAGCCTCACTGCCCTCTGAGGTGTCCCCTCGCAGTACAGCTGTGATATTCTCCCGAACAAGTAGCGCAACTCCGCCTCCCCTTTTACATCCCCCTCTATCCCGCCTGAAACATCTAAATCCTGGAACGTTTAGCTGCCAATCCTGCCCTTCCCTCAACCAGGTTTCTGTAATGGCAACAACATCATAGTTCCAAGTACTAATCCAAGCTCTAAGTTCATCTGCCTGACCCGTAATGCTCCTTGCATTAAAACATATGCGCTTCAGGCCACCAGACCCGCTGTGTTCAGCAACTTCTCCCCGTCTGCTCTGCCTCAGAGCCACACTGTCCCTATTCCCTAGTTCTCCCTCAATGCTCTCACCTTCTGACCTATTGCCCCCGTGCCCACCCCCCTGCCATACTAGTTTAAACCCTCCCGTGTGACACTAGCAAACCTCGCGGCCAGGATATTTATGCCTCTCCGGTTTAGATGCAACCCATCCTTCTTATACAGGTCACACCTGCCCCGGAATAGCTCCCAGTGGTCCAGATAATGGAAACCCTCCCTCCTACACCAGCTGTTTAGCCACGTGGTTATCTGCTCTATCTTCCTATTTCTAGCCTCACTGGCACGTGGCACAGGGAGTAATCCCGAGATTACAACCCTCGATGTCCTGTCTTTTAACTTTCTGCCTAGCTCCCTGAACTCCTGCTGCAGGACCTCATGCCCCTTCCTGCCTATGTCGTT
Source organism: Scyliorhinus torazame (assembly GCF_047496885.1). Lineage (NCBI taxonomy): Eukaryota > Metazoa > Chordata > Chondrichthyes > Carcharhiniformes > Scyliorhinidae > Scyliorhinus > Scyliorhinus torazame. The sequence continues at coordinate 29,137,777 of NC_092732.1, read as the reverse complement.
AGTACCAATATGTACAACGACCTCTGCCTGTTTGCCCTCCCCCTTCAGGATTCCCTCTACCCGTTCGGAGACATCCTGGACCCTGGCACCAGGGAGGCAACATACCATCCTGGAGTCTCTTTCACGTCCACAGAAGCGCCTATCTGTGCCCCTGACTATAGAGTCCCCTATTACTATTACTCTTCTGCGCTTTGACCCTCCTTTCTGAACATCAGAGCCAGCCGTGGTGCCACTGCTCTGGCTGCTGCTGTTTTCCCCTGTTGGGCTATCCCCCCCGACAGTATCCAAAGGGGTATATCTGTTCGAGAGGGGGACAACCACAGGGGATTCCTGCACTGACTGCCTGCCCTTTCTGGTGGTCACCCATTTCTCTGCCTGCACCTTGGGTGTGACCACATTTACATAACTGCGATCTATGACGCTTTCCGCCACCTGCATGCTCCTAAGTGCATCCAATTGCTGCTCCAACCGAACCATGCGGTCTGTGAGGAGCTCCAGTTGGGTGCACTTTCTGCAGATGAAGCCATCCGGGACGCTGGAAGCCTCCTGGACCTGCCACATCTCACAGTCAGAGCACAGCACCCCTCTAACTGACATTGCGTCAATTAATTAAAATTAAAATTTGTCTTTTAAAAAAAAATATTTTTTAAAAAATTTCAAAGTTACTGTCAACTATCTGTTTCCTAGCACTAGATTTCTAATAGAAATGCGATAGCTAACTATAATACTCTCCGATCTCTGGCTTAGATATCCCTCTAAATTATAATTAAGTTATTATGTTTAATTAGTTACCAAATACTCAAATTTTTTTAAAATTTAGGGTAGAATCCCAACCAGCCACTCTGGCCACAGCTTTTCTGTGATGTCACTTCAGTTTCCCCCCGACACACACAATTTGAAAAAAGGTATAAAAGTAAAAATAAGTAAAAATCACTTACTTACCTTCTTACCTTCTGAGTGTCTTAGATGTTCTCAGGTTCTCTCGCTGACAGAGACTGCTCCTCCACCTCCGAACCTTGACCTGCACAATGCTAATAATATAATATGGCACTTACCTTACACCAATGGGTCTTATTATTAGGTTAGAGGAGGAGGGCGGGTGGGAGACACTACACGTGTAGTGTCTCGGGTTTCCTCTCCACCAGAATTTATTGGTTTGGGGGGGGGGGGGAAGAGAGAGAGACTTCGCAGAGGTCCGCGGGTCGAACTTCCGGTTCCCGCCTTATATAAAAACAAATGAAACAGAAAAGAAGAACAGACACGGGACCAGGTAAGGCTTTTTAAAGTCGCTACTCACCTCCGAGAGGGCCCCTGCGCACCGCTGCCGCCGAAATCCAAAGGGCTGCTCCTGTAAAGGTAAGTGGTTTTAAAGTCGCTACTCACCTCCCAGAGGGCCCCTGCGCACCGCTGCCGCCGAAATCCAAAGGGCTGCTCCTGTAAAGGTAAGTGGTTTTAAAGTCGCTACTCGCCTCCCAGAGGGCCCCTGCGCACCGCTGCCGCTGAAATCCAAAGGATGGAGGACAAGGTTGAATCAATTTGGGTGGAAATCAGGAATAGTAAGTTGAAATGGTCACTGATAGGAGTAGTCTATAGGCCACCAAATAGTAACAGGATGGTAGGGCAGGCAATAAGCAAAGAAATAACGGATGCATGTAGAAATGGTACAGCGGTTATCATGGGAGATTTTAATCTGCATATCGATTGGTTTAACCAGGTTGGTAAAGGCAGCCTTGAGGGGGAGTTTATAGAATGTGCCCGGGATAATTTCCTTGAACAGTATGTAATGGAACCTACAAGGGAACAAGCGGTCCTAGATCTGGTCCTGTGTAATGAGGCAGGATTGATTAATGATCTCATAGTTCAGGATCCTCTTGGAAGGAGCGACCACAATATGGTGGAATTTAAAATACAGTTGGAGGATGACAAGGTAAAATCAAACACTAGTGTTTTGTGCTTAAACAAAGGCGATTACAATGGGATGAGAGAAGAACTAGCTAAGGTAGACTGGGAGCAAAGACTTCATGGTGAAACAGTTGAGGAACAGTGGAGAACCTTCCGAGCGATCTTTCACAGTGTTCAGAAAAGGTTCATACCGACAAAAAAGAAAGACGGTAGAAAGGGGAAAAATCGACCGTGGATATCTAAGGAGGTGAGGGAGAGTATCAAATTGAAGGAAAAAACATACAAAGTGGCAAAAATTAGTGGGAGACTAGAGGACTGGGAAGTCTTTAGGGGACAACAGAAAGCTACTAAAAAAGTCATAAAGAAGAGTAAGGTAGACTATGAAAGTAAACAGAACATAAAAGCAGATAGTAAAAGCTTCTACAAATATATAAGACAAAAAAGAGTGGCATGGCAAGGTAAATATTGGTCCTTTGGAAGATGAAAAGGAAGATTTAATAATAGGAGACGGGGAAATGGCTGAGGAGCTGAACAGGTTTTTTGGGTCAGTCTTCACAGTGGAGGACACAAATAACATGCCAGTGACTGATGGAAATAAGGATATGATAGGTGAGGACCTTGAGATGATTGTAATCTCTAGGGAGGCAGTATTGGGCAAGCTAATGGGGCTAAAGGTAGACCAGTCTCCTGGCCCTGATGGGATGCATCCCAGAGTGTTAAAAGAGATGGCATGGGAAATTGTAAACGCATTAGTGATAATTTATCAAAATTCACTAGACTCTGGGGTGGTCCCAGAGGATTGGAAAGTAGCAAACGTGACACCACTGTTTTTATTAAAAAAAAAGGAGGCTGTCAAAAAGCGGGCAATTATAGGCCGGTAAACTTAACTTTGGTTGTAGGGAAAATGCTGGAATCTATCATTAAGGAGGAAATAGCGAGGCACCTGGAGGGAAATTGTCCCATTGGGCAGACGCAGCATGGGTTCACAAAGGGTAGGTCGTGTCTGACTAATTTGGTAGAATCTTTTGAGGACGTTACCAGTGCAGTAGATAACGGGGAGCCAATGGATGTGGTATATCTGGATTTCCAGAAAGCTTTTGACAAGGTGCCACACAAAAGGTTCTGCATAAACGAAAGATGCATGGCATTGAGGGTAAAGTGGTAGCATGGGTAGAGGATTGGTTAACTAACAAAGCAGAGAGTGGGGATAAATGGGTGTTTCTCTGGTTGGCAACCTGTAACTAGTGGGGTCCCTCAAGGATCAGTGTTGGGCCCGCAGTTGTTCACAATTTACATAGACGATTTGGAGTTGGGGACCAAGTACAATGTGTCAAAGTTTGCAGACGACACTAAGATGAGTGGTAAAGCAAAAAGAGCAGAGGATACCGGAAGTCTGCAGAAGGATTTGGATAGGTTAGGTGAATGGGCTAGGGTCTGGCAGATGGAATTCAATGTTGCCAAGTGTGAGGCTATCCATTTTGGGAGGAATAACAGCAGAATGGATTATTATTTAAACGGTAAGATGTTAAAACATGCTGCTGTGCAGAGGGACCTGGGTGTGCTGGTGCACGAGTCGCAAAAAGTTGGTGTGCAGGTGCAACAGGTGATTAAGAAGGCTAATCGAGTTTTGTCTTTCATTGCTAGAGGGATGGAGTTCAAGACTAGTGAGGTTATGCTGCAATTGTATAGGGTGTTGGTGAGGCCGCATCTGGAGTATTGTGTTCAGTTTAGGTCTCCTAACCTGAGAAAGGACATATTGGCACTGGAGGGACTGCAGAGGAGATTCACTATGTTGATCCCAGAGCTGAGGGGATTAGATTATGACGAGAGGTTGAGTAGACTGGGACTGTACTCATTGGAGTTTAGAAGGATGCGGGGGGATCTTATAGAAACATATAAGATTATGAAGGGAATAGGTAGGATAGATGCGGGCAGGTTGTTTCCACTGGCGGGTGAAAGCAGAACTAGGGGGCATAGCCTCAAAATAAGAGGAAGTAGATTTAGGACTGAGTTTAGGAGGAACTTCTTCACCCAAAGGGTTGTGAATCTCTGGAATTCCTTGCCCAGTGAAGCAGTTGAGGCTCCTTTTTTAAACGTTTTTAAGAAAAAGATAGATGCCTTTCTAAAGAATAAAGGGATTCGGGGATATGGTGTACGTGCCGGAGAGTGGAGCTGAGTCCACAAAGATCAGCCATGATCTCATTGAATGGTGGAGCAGGCTCGAGGGGCCAGATGGCCTACTCCTGTTCCTAGTTCTTATGTTCTTCCCCCTCTCTCCTCAGTACTCCTGTCGATGTCAACGACCGTGAAATGATGCTGAAAATCATCAACAGTGCCATCAACACCAAGGTGAACAACATCCAGATCGACCTGGCCTGTAACATTGCGCTTGACGCCGTGAGGACTGTGGAAATGGAAGAAAACGGCCGCAAGGAGATTGACATCAAGAAGTACGCCAAGGTGGAGAAGGCAAGTGGTGGGACTGCCAGCATGGCTGGCTGTCTGCTCTCTGGGATTGCTGGTTCCTTGGTCCGTTCGTTACTCGGCACTTTGCCCCTACCCCGCCTCACATAATCTTGCCCGGCACTACCTGCCAAGTGGCTGTGGAAAGTTGAGTGGCGGGCGATCCTCATTCTGTTCCGCCCCCAATGTCTCCTGAAAGTGAACTGCTGAATTCGAGTGAACTTGTGTTTTCAAATGTGGATCAGCATTGGGCGCGCCACTGACAGCGTCACCAGTTCCTGGAAGGGGGATGAGGACCCCCGCCAGGCTGAGTTGTGTGCCTCCTGATGTTCGTTAAGGTACAGCAGGAATCTTTGGCTGCAATGCCTTGCGCTGCTATCCTGGAGCCAAGGCTGTTACTAACCCTCCCATTGGGCGCTGTGCCTGGGGGCGAGCTATCCCAGAACAGACAGTGTTTCCATCTGGATACACATCGATGAATCTACTGGCTCTCCAAGTAGTAATCTGCAGACATTGCTGTGGTGATTTACGAGCAGCTTTCCTGGCACTGACCCAGTCTCGAGGGAAGGGGGTGAAAGTGCTACAAAGTATGGTTCTGATATAACCAGAACGTTTGCAGGTATTGTTCCACAAGGGCTGTGCTCAAATCATCCCACCATTAGCCATGTGTGTTTTGAGAGTGAGCTTTCTTGTGTGTTTAACCATGAGGTGCATTACTACCAAACTGTTCTAACCTCCGTTGGAATGAGACTGCATGTCCTTTCCAGTATATGGCACTGCGTAGTGGGTTCCCTGTCTCGGTTTTCATCTCCTTTGGTCTAGAGCAGGCTTGTCCAGCCCGTTGGTCACTACCCGGCCTGCCAGGGCCCCCTCTCCGGCCTGCAGACCCGGTGAGCAAGATTCTTCAAAAGAAGTGTTCCTCCAATCACGAGCCTCACCTGTTCTGGCCTACATGTGGCTTCAGATCCACTGCAACGGGGTTGACTCTGAAATGGCCGAGCGAGCCACTGGCTGTTAGGAGTGGGCAATAAATGCTGGGGCACGTTCGCCACCCAGGTGCCATGAAAAAACTACAGGGCCAGGCGTGTGGTTAGCTGGGTCTCTGGATGCGCACACTCCCTCACTGCCGTACCAACTGTGCAGCGCAGTAGCACAAGTGATTAGCACTGTGACTTCACAGCTCCAGGGTCCCAGGTTCACAGCTCCAGGGTCCCAGGTTCGATTCCGGCTTCGGTCACTGTCTGTGCGGAGTCTGCACGTCCTCCCCGTGTCTGCGTGGGTTTCCTCCGGGTGCTCCGGTTTCCTCCCACAGTCCAAAGACGTGCAGGTTAGGTGGATGCCATGATAAATTGCCCTGAGTGACCAAAAAGGTTAGGAGGAGTATTGGGTTACGGCGATAGGGTGGAAGTGAGGGCTTAAATGGGTCGGTGCAGACTCTATGGGCCGAATGGCCTCCAATAGGATCCCTGCAGTGCAGTAGGAGACCATTCGGCTCGTTGAGTCTGCACCGACTCTCCGATAGGGCACTCTACTTAGGCCCACTCCCCCATAACCCCACCTCAGCTGCGCATCTTTGGACTGTGGGAGGAAGCCCACGCAGACACGGGGGAGAACGTGCAAACTCTACGCAAGACGGTCACCCCAAGGCTAGAATCGAACCCGAGTCCCTGGCGCTGTGAGGCAGGGGCTAAACCACCGTGCCATCGCCACCTTGAACTGGAAGATCACTAGTCTAATGGTTTCAGTGCTTGGGGGGGGGGGGGGAGAATTTTCATTACGTTACCTTGTGATAGTTTCAAATAAATCAATGCTTCTCCACACACTGGTAGCAGGAAAAACTAAGCCCGTGTTAATGTCTCTAAAAATTCAGCCGCTCGTGTGTTTAGTGGACAGATAACGATTCCCAAGTGGAAGTAGTGGGTTCAGGTTCTTTGTTCGCACAGGCGGAGTAACCAGTTTCTCCCGTGTTCACAGATTCCCGGTGGTTTCATTCATGACTCCAGTGTGCTGCGGGGGGTGATGATGAACAAGGATGTGACCCACCCGCGGATGCGCAGACATATCAAGAACCCCCGCATCTTGCTGCTGGACTGCTCCTTGGAGTACAAGAAAGGAGAGAGCCAGGTGCAACGCTTCCATTTCCACACGTCACTGTTCAGCATTTTATTGTTCACGGGCTCGCGGTACGGGGGCTATGCGGTTTGGAGTGATTACTGTCACTGGGTGTGTGACGTTCTGTTATGTGTGAACTTAGACCATGGGCGTCACTGTTCACTCGAGGTATCACAGCCAAGCTGGATTCTGTCCTTATCCAGGGGAAGTAATCTGGGACCCTGTCTGACATCCTTAACCACTGCTGGGTGAATTTGTCTATTGTTCAGTGCTTTGACTCTCTAACTATCTAACTGTGTTGGTGATCTAACCAATTCGCCCAAGAACCTTGTCTCCCAGTGTCAGGGTGTGTCTCCTAATTTGTGGTGTTAATATTCACAGATATCAGTTGTTTGGCATTGTTATTTTCTTTGTCTGCACTCCTTAATAATCAGTGTGTCTTATTCCAGACTGATATTGAGATCACTCGTGAGGAGGACTTTACCCGCATCCTACAAATGGAGGAAGATTATATCCAGCACATCTGTGAGGACATTGTCCGCCTGAAACCCGACCTCCTGTTTACTGAGAAGGGTATCTCAGGTACTGTGTGCCAGACCGAGAGGGGACTGGTTGGGTTCAGAGAGTACTTTCCCACCCCACCTTCCAAAATCGGCTGAGAAATGGGCTGTCTTGCTCTTGGGTTTTGTTCCAAGGACGGTGCAGAGCAGAGCTGCACTCCCTCAGCCCCAGGGTACAAGAGCTACCAACTGTGCCGATGACACTCCTGCGGCGAGTTTCTCCATGTCCGCCGGTTCTTTCACCTCTGCATTATCTCCACCCTTTTCCTGGCTCTCACCCTCCGCTGCGTCTGTTGGCTCTGGGCCCTGTCTGTTTCATGGAGGGTGCGTGTCTTGCCGCAGTGCACCCTGTAGAGCTTTGGTTGGTTGTTGGCCCGAGAGGCTTGACTGCCAAGGGCAACCAGTGAGATCAATAAATTTTAACCAGCACAGCTCCCGTTCAACATGTAAACCTCCACTGCTGTGCTAGTTCAGGTGAAAATTCCCCCGACCCCTTTTCCTAGATACTGTCCGTGTCGGAGCCTAGCATTCACAAATAAACTGCAGCGATTTGATCAGCCATCCCAAAGAGAATTGAAATGATGTGATATCCTCAGTGCTGAAAATGTTCATCTTTAGTTCAAATATAATACACTCATTCTGGGCAGGCTCACTGGCCTGTATTGGGAGAATAGAATTCTTATTTTTTAAAATATTTTTATTCAAGGCATTTTCAAATTATTTACAAAGCACAAATAATCATCGTCCACAAACCATAGTCTTAATACCCCCCCCACCCCCCCCCCCCCAGCTGACATTTACCATTCCTTAAAGACAACGATGAACAACTTCCACCTTGGAAATAACCCCTCCTCTTAATGGCAAATTTTATCTTTTACAAATGAAGGAATTTCCGCCACGTCACCCACCTGTCCCGCTCCGGGTCCCGCCAGCCTAATCCAATTCGCCTCCGGGCTATCTGAGGCAAAGGCCAACACGTCAGCCTCTCCCCACCAGCACGCCTGGATCCTCCGACAACCCAAACATCGTCGCCCACGGACTCGGAGCCACCCTCGCCCCCACCAGATCCTCTGACAAAGGGCTTCCAGAAAGCCCCCAACATTGGGCAGGCCCGGGACATATGCGTGCGATTAGCTGGCCCCCTCGAGCACCGCCCACGTCCATCTTCCAGCCCCATGGAACAAACCGACTCGTCCGCGACACACTGCGCTCTTGTGCAGAATGAGGCTTGAGAATAGAATTATTTCAGGCCACGCCAACACAACTTAATATTTGTTTCCCTCTTGTCTTTTTCCCCCTCCTCTCAGACCTGGCACTTCATTACCTCATGAAGGCAAACATCTCTGCTATCCGCCGCATCAGAAAGAGTGACAGCAACCGAATTGCCAGGTACGGTAAGATCGCTCCCGTGGGGGTGGGGGACTCTTTCCAGATAAATATTTGGCAGTAGATCATCCTGTTTGGCATACGTATTTGAATGTGAAAGTATGAATGTGATTTTTTGAAGCCACTCTTGATTTACAAACTCCAGCGACTTGTAAAGGCTGGAGCTCGAACAGCCACCATTACCTCGGGTAGTGAATTTATAATGAAACGGAGCTCAAGGTGTCGAGAGCGCACCGGCATTCAGCCCATCTGCCCCATGCTGGCGTTTCTGCTCCACATGAGTCTCCTATCCACCCTCGTAACCCCATCCCATATCCTTCTATTCCTTTCTCCGTCTTGTGTTTATCCAGCTTCCCCATTAAACACATCAGTTATTCACCTCTACCCCACTCTCTGTGCGAGCAAGTTCCACTTGCTCCCCCACTCTCTCTGGTTTAAAGGCGTTTCTCTGGAATCCGTCAAAACATCTTCCGGCCTACCCATGCTGTTTGTCTACACAGGGCATGTGGTGCTCGGATTGTCAGCCGCACCGACGAGCTGCACGAGGAGGATATTGGCACCGGTGCTGCCTGTTTGACGTCAAGAAGATTGGCGATGAGTATTTTGCTTTCATCACCGAGTGCAAAGAGCCGAAAGCTTGCACCATCCTCCTGAGGGGAGCCAGCAAAGAGATACTGGCGGTAAGTGAGGGCGGAGGTATTCTACATTTGTGGACTATTTGCGAGGGGTTTAAAATTGGAACGAATGAAATCGAAACGGACTGTTTTCAGAGCTGGGGAGAAGGGGTGTCGGTGGAAGATTAATATCAAATTTCAGCCTGGGTGGAAGAATCATTTGTACACCGTTTCAGAAATGTGGGTCACAACTGGAGTTAGCGATTGAAGCAGTCCCGACCACACTAGCTCGAGCTCAGAGTGCTAATCGTCCTGCGCTGATCAAGTCGGTGATGGTGGGCTGGAGGAACTGGTGGATGCGGAAGAGCCTGGAATTGGAGGAATGAGTAGATACAGGGGGGGGGTGCAAGGGGCTGGGGGTTGGTTACAGAGATGGGGACGGTTATGATTCAGGTTTTGTCAGGCTGGAAGTCCGATGTGTTGTTCAGTTTGGGTCTGTTTGTGATTTCAGTGTTTGATTCTGTGTTTCAGGAGGTGGAGCGTAACCTGCAGGATGCCATGCAAGTGACTCGCAACATCCTGCTCGAGCCGTACCTGGTGCCTGGAGGCGGGGCGGTGGAAATGGCCATCGCGCACGCTCTGACGGAGAAATCCAAAACCATGACTGGAGTGGAGCAGTGGCCATACCGTGCGATGGCAAACGCCCTGGAGGTCATCCCCGAACGTTAATCCAGAATTGTGGAGCCAGCACCATCCGCTTGCTCACCTCCCTTCGGGTAAGGCATGCACACATCCCACAGAGGGTGACTGGGCTAGCATCCAGGTCCCATCAATTCACCCATCATCATCACCTCATTTCCCCGATGGCCCATGTATGCCAGGTTCGATTACACATGTCTGTTTCTGCTGCCCATAACTGGTGTTTGGGCATTTAGTCCCCATGCATAAATCCGCGATGATTTCCAGTCACTCTTCCAGGTGGAATTCTGCAACCTCCCCCTCTCCCAGGTCACTGTCTCCTGCTCAGGCAGACTGCTCACACACTCCATCCTCACCCTGTCCCAGGTCACTGTCTCCTGCTGAGACAGACTGCTCACACACACTCCATCCTCTCCAGGTCACTGTCTCCTGCTGAGACAGACTGCTCACACACTCTCCATCCTCACCCTGTCCCAGGTTACTGTCTCCTGCTGAGACAGACTGCTCTCACACTCTCCATCCTCACCCTGTCCCAGGTCACTGTCTCTGCTGAGACAGACTGCTCTCACACTCTCCATCCTCACCCTGTCCCAGGTCACGGTCTCCTGCTGAGACAGACTGCTCACACACTCTCCATCCTCACCCTGTCCCAGGTCACTGTCTCCTGCTGAGGCAGACTGCTCACACACTCTCCATCCTCACCCTGTCCCAGGTCACTGTCTCCTGCTGAGGCAGACTGCTCTCACACTCTCCATCCTCACCCAGGTCACTGTCTCCTGCTGAGACAGACTGCTCTCACACTCTCCATCCTCATCCTGTCCCAGGTCACTGTCTCCTGCTGAGACAGACTGCTCACACACTCCATCCTCACCCAGGTCACTGTCTCCTGCTGAGACAGACTGCTCTCACACTCTCCATCCTCATCCTGTCCCAGGTCACTGTCTCCTGCTGAGACAGACTGCTCACACAGTCTCCACCCTCACCCTGTCCCAGGTCACTGTCTCCTGCTGAGACAGACTGCTCACACACTCTCCATCCTCACCCAGGTCACTGTCTCCTGCTGAGACAGACTGCTCACACACTCTCCATCCTCACCCTGTCCCAGGTCACTGTCTCCTGCTGAGACAGACTGCTCTCACACTCTCCATCCTCACCCTGTCCCAGGTCACTGTCTGCTGCTGAGACAGACTGCTCACACACTCTCCATCCTCACCCAGGTCACACTCTCCTGCTGAGACAGACTGCTCACACACTCTCCATCCTCACCCTGTCCCAGGTTACTGTCTCCTGCTGAGACAGACTGCTCACACACACTCCATCCTCACCCTGTCCCAGGTCACTGTCTCCTGCTGAGACAGACTGCTCTCACACTCTCCATCCTCACCCAGGTCACTGTCTCCTGCTGAGACAGACTGCTCACACACTCTCCATCCTCACCCTGTCCCAGGTCACTGTCTCCTGCTGAGACAGACTGCTCACACACTCTCCATCCTCACCCAGGTCACTGTCTCCTGCTGAGACAGACTGCTCACACACTCTCCATCCTCACCCTGTCCCAGGTCACTGTCTCCTGCTGAGACAGACTGCTCTCACACACTCCATCCTCACCCTGTCCCAGGTCACTGTCTCCTGCTGAGACAGACTGCTCACACACACTCCATCCTCACCCTGTCCCAGGTCACTGTCTCCTGCTGAGGCAGACTGCTCTCACACTCTCCATCCTCACCCTGTCCCAGGTCACTGTCTCCTGCTGAGACAGACTGCTCTCACACTCTCCATCCTCACCCAGGTCACTGTCTCCTGCTGAGACAGACTGCTCACACACTCTCCATCCTCACCCTGTCCCAGGTCACTGTCTCCTGCTGAGACAGACTGCTCTCACACTCTCCATCCTCACCCTGTCCCAGGTCACTCTCTCCTGCTGAGACAGACTGCTCACACACTCCATCCTCACCCTATCCCAGGTCACTGTCTCCTGCTGAGACAGACTGCTCACACACACTCCATCCTCACCCAGGTCACTGTCTCCTGCTGAGACAGACTGCTCACATACTCTCCATCCTCACCCAGGTCACTGTCTCCTGCTGAGACAGACTGCTCACACACTCTCCATCCTCACCCTGTCCCAGGTCACTGTCTCCTGCTGAGACAGACTGCTCTCACACACTCCATCCTCACCCTGTCCCAGGTCACTGTCTCCTGCTGAGACAGACTGCTCACACACACTCCATCCTCACCCTGTCCCAGGTCACTGTCTCCTGCTGAGGCAGACTGCTCTCACACTCTCCATCCTCACCCTGTCCCAGGTCACTGTCTCCTGCTGAGACAGACTGCTCTCACACTCTCCATCCTCACCCAGGTCACTGTCTCCTGCTGAGACAGACTGCTCACACACTCTCCATCCTCACCCTGTCCCAGGTCACTGTCTCCTGCTGAGACAGACTGCTCTCACACTCTCCATCCTCACCCTGTCCCAGGTCACTCTCTCCTGCTGAGACAGACTGCTCACACACTCCATCCTCACCCTATCCCAGGTCACTGTCTCCTGCTGAGACAGACTGCTCACACACACTCCATCCTCACCCAGGTCACTGTCTCCTGCTGAGACAGACTGCTCACATACTCTCCATCCTCACCCAGGTCACTGTCTCCTGCTGAGACAGACTGCTCACACACTCTCCATCCTCACCCTGTCCCAGGTCACTGTCTCCTGCTGAGGCAGACTGCTCACACACTCTCCATCCTCACCCTGTCCCAGGTCACTGTCTCCTGCTGAGACAGACTGCTCTCATACTCTCCATCCTCTCCCAGGTCACTGTCTCCTGCTGAGGCAGACTGCTCACACACTCTCCATCCTCACCCTGTCCCAGGTCACTGTCTCCTGCTGAGACAGACTGCTCTCATACTCTCCATCCTCTCCCAGGTCACTGTCTCCTGCTGAGACAGACTGCTCACACACTCTCCATCCTCACCCTGTCCCAGGTCACTGTCTCCTGCTGAGACAGACTGCTCACACACTCCATCCTCACCCTGTCCCAGGTCACTGTCTCCTGCTGAGACAGACTGCTCACACACTCTCCATCCTCACCCTGTCCCAGGTCACTGTCTCCTGCTGAGACAGACTGCTCACATACTCTCCATCCTCACCCAGGTCACTGTCTCCTGCTGAGGCAGACTGCTCACACACTCTCCATCCTCACCCTGTCCCAGGTCACTGTCTCCTGCTGAGACAGACTGCTCACACACTCTCCATCCTCACCCAGGTCAATGTCTCCTGCTGAGACAGGCTGCTCACACACACTCCATCCTCACCCTGTCCCAGGTTACTGTCTCCTGCTGAGGCAGACTGCTCACACACTCTCCATCCTCACCCAGGTCACTGTCTCCTGCTGAGGCAGACTGCTCACACACACTCCATCCTCACCCTGTCCCAGGTCACTGTCTCCTGCTGAGACAGACTGCTCTCACACTCTCCATCCTCACCCAGGTCACTGTCTCTTGCTGAGACAGACTGCTCTCACACTCTCCATCCTCACCCTGTCCCAGGTCACTGTCTCCTGCTGAGACAGACTGCTCACACACTCTCCATCCTCACCCTGTCCCAGGTCACTGTCTCCCGCTGAGACAGACTGCTCACACACTCTCCATCCTCACCCTGTCCCAGGTCACTGTCTCCTGCTGAGACAGACTGCTCTCACACTCTCCATCCTCACCCAGGTCACTGTCTCCTGCTGAGACAGACTGCTCTCACACACACACCAATGTCTCCATTCCAATTTTCCATTGTTGTCATGACATCAGGCAGGCCGCCTAGCAGGATTGAAAATCATGTTTCTCATTAGAAGCTATTTCCTTCCTTCCCTTCCCCAGAGCCCAATCTCGGTTGAATCTGAAGGAATTTCTGTACTGTGCAGCTTCCTCTTTTGCTCGAAGGCTGTTGCCCCCGTTTGTCCCAAACGTTAACTGTTCTCATTCACCAGGCGAAGCACACACAGGAGGGCTGCCAGACCTGGGGAGTCAATGGAGAGACGGGAGCCTTGGCAGACATGAAGGAGCTCGGCATCTGGGAGCCTTTGACTGTCAAATCCCAGACTTTCAAAACAGCGGTTGAGGTGAGGTTCATCCAAGAACAGAGGGGGGGGGGGGGGGGGGGGGGTGTTGTGAGCAGGTGCAGTGGGGGGAGGGGGGGGGTTGTGAGCAGGGGGAGGGGGGGCAGTTGGGAGGTGCAGTGGGGGAGGGGGGGGGGTTGTGAGCAGGTGCAGTGGGGGAGGGGGGGCAATGGGCAGGTGCAGTTTTATAGCAATTATTCAAAGATATAAGTCACTGAAGCTGAAAACATGATTTGTTCCCGTTGCTGCACCGTTCGCAGCTGTGCCTCCAGCTGCCTGGGTGCCCAAACTGTGGGGGGGGGGGGCCCTTTCTAAACCTCTCCGCCTTCCCTCGTAGACACCTGAAAACTGACCACCTTGATTGAGCTTTTGGTGGTTTGTCCCTCATATTTCCTTGTGAGGTTCCGGCTCAGATTTTGTCTTGCTTGTGAAGCATCTTTGGCAGTTTACATGTGTTAAATGCACATGAGTCAGACAGCAACATTATTTGCTGTCTTGCAGAAGTTTGGGATTAGTTTTGCTCACTCGATGTAATTGTATAGTTCTGGAAGAACTGATTTTGCAAACAGTACTTGTTTGTGGCATATGGGTCGAACCCAGGTCTCTGGCGCTGTGAGGCAGCAGTGCTTGCAACTCTTTCTCTCCCTCCCATTCCCCCTCTCCTTTCTCTGTGCCTCACACTCCCCCTCTCTCTCTCTCTCTCCTTTCTCTGTGCCTCACACTCCCTCTCTCTCCTTTCTCTGTGCCTCACCCTCCCTCTCTCTCCTTTCTCTGTGCCTCACCCTCCCTCTCTCCTTCCAGCTATTGACACATATTAGGGGTAGTTGAGCAAATTTTGGTCATGTTTGGCTTTAAAGATTGTCTTGGCAAGAGAATGGGAGGAGGGAAAACTTCATGGAGGGGCTGGAGGAGGTTACAGAGATAGGGAGGGGGTGTAGGGGCCGGAGGAGGTTACAGAGATAGGGAGGGGGTGTAGGGGCTGGAGGAGGTTACAGAGATAGGGAGGGGGTGTAGGGGCTGGAGGAGGTTACAGAGATAGGGAGTGGGTGTAGGGGCTGGAGGAGGTTGCAGAGATAGGGAGGGGGTGTTGGGGCTGGAGGAGGTTACAGAGATAGGGAGTGGGTGTAGGGGCTGGAGGAGGTTACAGAGATAGGGAGTGGGTGTAGGGGCTGGAGGAGGTTGCAGAGATAGGGAGGGGGTGTGGGTGTGTGGATCACTCGTGTTTACGTTCTGTTTCTCTGCAGACTGCTATCTTGCTGTTGCGCATCGACGACATTGTGTCCGGTCACAAGAGCAAGAAGGACGACAGTCACGGGGGTGATGGTGATGCTTCGTACAACTAATGGATGGAATACAGCACCGCACCGTGTAGGACCGTGATATACAAACTACCATGAACGCTGTTACCACTCTGCAGGACCCAGTCCCCACACTCCCAAAATATTTATTGTTTAAAGAAGGGGAAAGGCAGCAAAGGTCAACTTGTGGGGGAGGGAGGGTGCGGCAGATAAAATTCTGCTTACTTGTTGGGATGTTTCCATGGCTGACTTTAGCGCCAAGAGCAACTTTGAGGTGTCAGCATTCAATAAAGATTACTCTGATGTTGCCTCTCTGTCTGTCTCTCTGGCACACCTTCCCTCAAAGGCCTTCTCATGAATCAGCGTGTTGGTCGAGTGCAGGCTTCGTTGAATATGCATCTAACTTGGAAATCTGGCTAATGGGGAGCTTGCAGTCACCACATGTGCCGAACCGTCATTTTTAAAAAAAATTTAGAGTACCCAATTCTTTTTTTATTCCAATTAAGGGGCAATTTAGCCTGGCCAGTCCACCTAACCTGCACATCTTTAGGTTGTGGGGGTGAGACACACGCAGTCATCGAACCATCGTTTTTAAGGACTGGAACAATTGGAACTGCCCAATGAGAAAACTGAATAGGCTCAACGATTTCAAGCCTTTGTGGGCGTTCCAACTGTATTTCCCTTCTAATGGCACAGGGCCCTGTCCTGGGCTTGAAAAAGCGGAGTGTCCCCCCACCCCACCCCAGGAAGATAAACTTCACCCTAGTACCACGCAATGTACCAATTCATCCTTGAATGTGCTTGATCTCCCCTCACTTCAATGGAATTTTGCTGAGCCAGCCCCGCCCTAGCACACTGGGCCCCCTTGACCACAGTGAGGTGTGCCCTTGCTTCTTGACCATTATACGCAATATGGACTTCCAACGCCCCGAGCAACGGGATAGACTCTGGTGTACGACCGAAGATTAATCTGCTGGAGTAAGGGTTGGTGCTCGGTTGGAGTCCCGCTTCGACTTGCAGATCTCTTCACTAATTCCGGACGGTGAAGCTCCTGTGTCCACCTCCATCATGACTTGCTCATCATCAGCTGCCCCAATTTCAATAAAAGTATATTTTTTAAATCAAAAAATTTTCATCTTGAAAATTCCAGGGCAGATTCTCTTGGATACCAAACTGAAGGAACAGCAATTTATCCTTCAATTGAAGAGACTGCTAATCGGTTGGCAAGTGGATTCTGATTGGTAGAGGAAGATTGCTGTGGAAGATTTATTTGATCAGGGTGCGAATGTTATCTGAGGAGAAGAGGGTCTCAGTTATCCAAATGGGCTCCGAGGAACAAAGAAATGTACAGCACAGGAACAGGCCCTTCGGCCCTCCAAGCCCGTGCCGACCATACTGCCCGACTAAACTACAATCTTCTACACTTCCTGGGTCCGTATCCTATTCCCATCCTATTCATATATTTGTCAAGATGCCCCTTAAATGTCCCTATCGTCCCTGCATCCACTACCTCCTCCGGTAGCGAGTTCCAGGTACCCACTACCCTCTGTGTAAAAAAACTTGCCTCGTACATCTACTCTAAACCTTGCCCCTCTCACCTTAAACCTATGCCCCTTAGAAATTGACTCTTCCACCCTGGGAAAAAGCCTCTGACTATCCACTCTGTCTATGCCCCTCATAATTTTGTATACCTCTATCAGGTCGCCCCTCAACCTCCTTCGTTCCAGTGAGAACAAACCGAGTTTATTCAACCGCTCCTCATAGCTTATGCCCTCCATACCAGGCAACATTCTGGTAAATCTCTTCTGCACCCTCTCTAAAGCCTCCACATCCTTCTGGTAGTGTGGCAACCAGAATTGAACACTATACTCCAAGTGTGGCCTAACTAAGGTTCTATACAGCTGCAACATGAGTGAAGTGAGAGTGAAGTGAAGTGAGTGAAGATCGCGATTGAAGACAGATAGTGTTGGGTCGAGGAGCTCAAATCATCCAGTAAGTACGGGATGAAGTGCAGAATCCAGGGAGAAGGAATCTCGGAAGGCGAGATTGCAACCCTGTGTTGTGGACCATTAAAGCCATCCGAGGGGGTGATATTTTGGAGTGGTGAAGCGGGGAGTCCCTCGTGAGGCGGATTATCAACAGGTTTGTTTGACTTGGTGTTGACTGACATCTGGGTGGGTTTGTGGCCAATCCATGGAATCGTCATCTGCTTTGCACCGTCCATTCACCGTTCATCTGTTAATTCACATGCCCCTCATATTTACCTTGAATGGAATATATTACATATTGTAAATCATTCTATCTTTCTAAACTCACAAATTAAATTTTGGTTTTGCTAAAAAATTTAGAGTACCTATTTTTCCCCCTCAATTAAAGGGGCAATTTAGCGTGGCCAATCCACATAGCCTGCACATCTTTGGGTTGTGGGGGTGAAACCCACGCACCCATGGGGAGAATGTGCAAACTCCATACAGACAGTGACCCAGAACTGGGATCGAACCTGGGACATTGGCGCCGTGAGGCTGCAGGGCTAACCCACTGTGCCACCTTGCCGCCCCACATTTATCTGAATTAAACTTCATCGGCCCACTGATCGAAGTGTCTAACGTGGTGGAAATCTTCGATCGCATTTATTTCAGCAATGATATAAATCTCAGCCCATGTTTGCACTGGGAAGTGCATGCCAAGACCGTGGAAAAGAGAACGGATTATAGTTGCCAAGATGACAAAGGGATCAGGCGGGTTTACGAAACTCGGATTATACCCAGAGCTAGTCATTCCCGGAACAGACCGCCAGAGGTTTCGAGCTCAAAAGTGGGAGAGGGAGGGAGGGGAGCCACTCCACATCAAGTGTGGCTGACCAGGAGTCTCCCACCCTTGCCACCAACCGTTGGGGCGTTTGGAAGGATTTACAGGCCAATACCTGACCTGTTTTGGCCGCGTTATGGATGCACCTTCCTTGGGAGGGTGGGACCCAACGCTAACGATGCGCAGGTTACGGGGATAAAGGGGGGGGTGGGGGGCAGCGGGTCTAAGTAGGATGTTCTTTCAGAGGGTTGGTACAGATTTGATGGGCCAAATGCACTCGATAGATTCTATGAACCCAGAGCTGACTTAGAGGTGGGGGCGTTGCCCACTGCGACCACAAGGCCTCTTGGGTAGGGCCTCTATTTTAGGGGAGAGGGCAGTGATTTTGAGGGGTGGAGGTGGGGGAATATATTTAAAGTGATTGATAGAAAGATTTGCGGGGGGGATAAGGAAAGAGTTTCCCCCCCCCCCCCCCGCCCCCCCCGAGAGCATTGTGAGAGCCTGGGACTCTGAAAGTGTTAAAGAGGCAAAAAAACTCCGTTACATCAAAACAGGAGCAGGAGGAGGCCATTCGGCCCATTGCATGCTCCCCCATTCGTTCTGATCATCCAACTCAATAGCCTAATCCCGCTTTCCCCCCATATCCTTTGATTTCCTTCGCCCCAAGTGCTATATCGAACTGCTGCTCAAAAACAGGCAATGTTTTGGCCTCAACTACTTCCCGTGGTGACGAATTCCACTGGGTGAAGAAATGTCTCCCCATCTCTGTCCTAAATGGTCCACCCCGTATCCTCAGACTGTGACCCCTGGTTCTGGACACCCCCCCCAAAACCGCGCAATTTAGCGCGGCCAATCCACCTAATCTGCACATTATTTGATTGTGGGGGTGAAACCTACGCAGACACGGGGAGAATGTGCAAACCCCACACAGTCAGTGACCCAGAGCCGGGATTCGAACCCGGGTCCTCAGCGCCGCAGTCCCAACGAATATAATCCTCACCGACTCAATCTCTCCTCGTACGTCAGTCCCGCCATCTCAGGAATCAGCCTGGTAAACCCTCGCTGCACTCCCTCCAGAGCAAGAACATCCTTCCTCAGATGAGGAGACCAAAACTGCCCACAATACTCCAGGTGTGGCTGTCACGATGTGCACTCATGCACATAATGAGATACAGACAGGCAGTGACAGTCACCCAGTACAGCCAATCAACACAGGACAGAACGCAACCAATCACAAGGAAGAACACTAGAGGGTGGTCTCCCACTGTAAAACACACGAGGCACCATCACTCCGCCTCTTTCCATTGGTGACAACTGTAGTGACAGTCAGGGTGTATATATCAGTTAGCACCTTCTACACATGGCTCAGAGCTAGTCTGGTCTAGTTAGTTACAACAAGCATGCTTGTGGTAGTCACCACTAAGTAGTATTACATGTATTACGGAAAGGCCCATATAATAGAGGTACATGGGTAAATCCCTGCCTGCTGGCTCCGCCCAGTCTCGTCTTTGTGGTAATTGATAGTGCATCAACGCTTAGATTAGTAGAGTGTCAAACCCACAGCGAACTGTGCACTGCTTAACAAATTCAATAAAGAGTATTGAACCAACATCACAGTGTGGAGTCTACTTTCAAGTACAACTGCATCCAGTTGCAGTCCATGTTACCCCAAGGTGAATAACACAACATGGTACCAGTAGTCTACTTTCTCCAAGTGGTTTAACCTCGAGTGATTCCGTGACGACCAGTAAGTGCCTTCCAGCAGTGTGGAGAAGATCCAGGCCCCTCCACAGCTACGGATCTCCGGCAATCTCGGCGCCAACTGGCGGGTCTTCAAGCAGAGGTTCCTTCTCTACGTTGAGGCCTCGGGCCTCGAGGATGCGTCCGATGCCAGAAAAATCGCGCTGCTCCTATCACCTGCGGGAGACCAAGCCATCCAGATTTTCAACTTGCTTAATTTTACTGACGGCCAGGACAAGACCAAATTCAAGACCGTTGTGGAGAAATTCGACAGTCACTGTGAAGTCAAAACAAGAACATAAGAACTAGGAGCAGGAGTCGGCCATCTGGCCCCTCGGGCCTACTCCGCCATTCAATGAGATCATGGCTGATCTTTTGTGGACTCAGCTCCACTTGCCGGCCCGAACACCATAACCCTTAATCCCTTTATTCTTCAAAAAACTATCTATCTTTATCTTAAAAACATTTAATGAAGGAGCCTCTACTGCTTCACTGGGCAAGGAATTCCCATAGATTCCCAACCCTTTGGGTGAAGAAGTTCCTCCTAAACTCAGTCCTAAATCTACTTCCCCTTATTTTGAGGCTATGCCCCCTAGTTCTGCTTTCACCCGCCAGTGGAAACAACATGCCCGCATCTATCCTATCTATTCCCTTCATAATCTTATATGTTTCTATAAGATCCCCCCTCATCCTTCTAAATTCCAACGAGTAGGTGGTAGATGTTTCAGTAGGGGAGCATTTCGGTAACAGTGACCACAATTCAGTAAGTTTTAAAGTACTGGTGGACAAGGATAAGAGTGGTCCGAGGATGAATGTGCTAAATTGGGGGAAGGCTAATTATAACAATATTAGGCGGGAACTGAAGAGCATAGATTGGGGGCGGATGTTTGAGGGCAAATCAACATCTGACATGTGGGAGGCTTTCAAGTGTCAGTTGATAGGAATACAGGACAGGCATGTTCCTGTGAGGAAGAAAGACAAATACGGCAATTTTCGGGAACCTTGGATGACGAATGATATTGTAGGCCTCGTCAAAAAGAAAAAGGAGGCATTTGTCAGGGCTAAAAGGCTGGGAACAGACGAAGCCTGTGTGGCATATAAGGAAAGTAGGAAGGAACTTAAGCAGGGAGTCAGGAGGGCTAGAAGGGGTCATGAAAAGTCATTGGCAAATAGGGTTAAGGAAAATCCCAAGGCTTTTTACACTTACATAAAAAGCAAGAGGGTAGCCAGGGAAAGGGTTGGCCCACTGAAGGATAGGCAAGGGAATCTATGTGTGGAGCCAGAGGAAATGGGCGAGGTACTAAATGAATACTTTGCATCAGTATTCACCAAAGAGAAGGAATTGGTAGATGTTGAGTCTGGAGAAGGGGGTGTAGATAGCCTGGGTCACATTGTGATCCAAAAAGACGAGGTGTTGGGTGTCTTAAAAAATATTAAGGTAGATAAGTCCCCAGGGCCGGATGGGATCTACCCCAGAATACTGAAGGAGGCTGGAGAGGAAATTGCTGAGGCCTTGACAGAAATCTTTGGATCCTCGCTGTCTTCAGGGGATGTCCCGGAGGACTGGAGAATAGCCAATGTTGTTCCTCTGTTTAAGAAGGGTGGCAGGGATAATCCCGGGAACTACAGGCCGGTGAGCCTTACTTCAGTGGTAGGGAAATTACTGGAGAGAATTCTTCGAGACAGGATCTACTCCCATTTGGAAGCAAATGGACGTATTAGTGAGAGGCAGCACGGTTTTGTGAAGGGGAGGTCGTGTCTCACTAACTTGATCGAGTTTTTCGAGGAGGTCACTAAGATGATTGATGCAGGTAGGGCAGTAGATGTTGTCTATATGGACTTCAGTAAGGCCTTTGACAAGGTCCCTCATGGTAGACTAGTACAAAAGGTGAAGTCACACGGGATCAGGGGTGAACTGGCAAGGTGGATACAGAACTGGCTAGGCCATAGAAGGCAGAGGGTAGCAATGGAGGGATGCTTTTCTAATTGGAGGGCTGTGACCAGTGGTGTTCCACAGGGATCAGTGCTGGGACCTTTGCTCTTTGTAGTATATATAAATGATTTGGAGGAAAATGTAACTGGTCTGATTAGTAAGTTTGCAGACGACACAAAGGTTGGTGGAATTGCGGATAGCGATGAGGACTGTCTGAGGATACAGCAGGATTTAGATTGTCTGGAGACTTGGGCGGAGAGATGGCAGATGGAGTTTAACCTGGACAAATGTGAGGTAATGCATTTTGGAAGGGCTAATGCAGGTAGGGAATATACAGTGAATGGTAGAACCCTCAAGAGTATTGAAAGTCAAAGAGATCTAGGAGTACAGGTCCACAGATCACTGAAAGGGGCTACACAGGTGGAGAAGGTAGTCAAGAAGGCATACGGCATGCTTGCCTTCATTGGCCGGGGCATTGAGTATAAGAATTGGCAAGTCATGTTGCAGCTGTATAGAACCTTAGTTAGGCCACACTTGGAGTATAGTGTTCAATTCTGGTCGCCACACTACCAGAAGGATGTGGAGGCTTTAGAGAGGGTGCAGAAGAGATTTACCAGAATGTTGCCTGGTATGGAGGGCATAAGCTATGAGGAGCGATTGAATAAACTCGGTTTGTTCTCACTGGAACGAAGGAGGTTGAGGGGCGACCTGATAGAGGTATACAAAATTATGAGGGGCATAGACAGAGTGGATAGTCAGAGGCTTTTCCCCAGGGTAGAGGGGTCAATTACTAGGGGGCATAGGTTTAAGGTGAGAGGGGCAAAGTTTAGAGTAGATGTACGAGGCAAGTTTTTTACGCAGAGGGTAGTGGGTGCCTGGAACTCACTACCGGAGGAGGTAGTGGAGGCAGGGACGATAGGGACATTTAAGGGGCATCTTGACAAATATATGAATAGGATGGGAATAGAAGGATACGGACCCAGGAAGTGTAGAAGATTGTAGTTTAGTCGGGCAGTATGGTCGGCACGGGCTTGGAAGGCCGAAGGGCCTGTTCCTGTGCTGTACATTTCTTTGTTCTTTGTTTTGAGTACAGTCCCAGTCTACTCAACCACTCCTCGTAATATCCAACCCCTTCAGCTCTGGGATTAAGCTAGTGAATCTCCTCTGCACACCCTCCAGTGCCAGTACGTCCTTTCTCAAGGAAGGAGACCAAAACTGAACACAATACTCCGGGCGTGGCCTCACTAACACCTTATACAATTGCAGCATAACCTCCCTAGTCTTAAACTCCACCCCTCTAGCAATGAAGGACAAAATTCCATTCGCCTTCTTAATCACCTGTAAACCAACTTTTTGCGACACATGTACTAGCACACCCAGGTCTCTCTGCACAGCAGCATGTTTTAATATTTTATCATTTAAATACTAATCCCTTTTGCTGTTATTCCTACCAAAATGGATAACCTCACATTTGTCAACATTGTATTCCATCTGCCAGACCCTAGCCCATTCACTTAGCCTATCCAAATCCCTCTGCAGACTTCCAGTATCCTCTGCACTTTTTGCTTCACCACTTATCTTAGTGTCGTCTGCAAACTTGGACACATTGCCCTTGGTCCCCAACTCCAAATCATCTATGTAAATTGTGAACAGTTGTGGGCCCAACACTGATCCCTGAGGGACACCACTAGCTACTGATTGCCAATCAGAGAAACACCCATTAATCCCCACTCTTTGCTTTCTATTAATTAACCAATCCTCTATCCATGCTACTACTTTCCCCTTAATGCCATGCATCTTTATCTTATGCAGCAACCTTTTGTATGGCACCTTGTCAAAGGCTTTCTGAAAATCCAGATATACCACATCCATTGGCTCCCCGTTATCTACCGCACTGTTAATGTCCTCAAAAATTTCCACTAAATTAGTTAGGCACGACCTGCCCTTTATGAACCCATGCTGCGTCTGCCCAATGGGACAATTTCCATCCAGATGCCTCGCTATTTCTTCCTTGATGATAGATTCCAGCATCTTCCCTACTACCGAAGTTAAGCTCACTGGCCTATAATTACCCGCTTCCTGCCTACCTCCTTTTTTAAACAATGGTGTCACGTTTGCTAATTTCCAATCCGCCGGGACCACCCCAGAGTCTAGTGAATTTTGGTAAATTATCACTAGTGCATTTGCAATTTCCCTAGCCATCTCTTTTAGCACTCTGGGATGCATTCCATCAGGGCCAGGAGACTTGTCTACCTTTAGCCCCATTAGCTTGCCCATCACTACCTCCTTGGTGATAACAATCCTCTCAAGGTCCTCACCTGTCATAGTCTCATTTCCATCAGTCACTGGCATGTATTTTGTGTCTTCCACTGTGAAGACCGACCCAAAAAACCTGTTCAGTTCCTCAGCCATTTCCTCATCTCCCATTATTAAATCTCCCTTCTCATCCTCTAAAGGACCAATATTTTCCTTAACCACTCTTTTTTGTTTTATGTATTTGTAGAAACTTTTACTATCTGTTTTTATATTCTGAGCAAGTTTACTCTCATAATCTATCTTACTCTTCTTTATAGCTTTTTTATTAGCTTTCTGTTGCCCCCTAAAGATTTCCCAGTCCTCTAGTCTCCCACTGATCTTTGCTACTTTGTATGTTTTTTCCTTCAATTTGATACTCTCCCTTATTTCCTTAGATATCCACGGTCGATTTTCCCTCTTTTTACCGTCCTTCCTTTTTGTTGGTATAAACCTTTGCTGAGGATCTTTGGATCCTCGCTGTCTTCAGGGGGTGTCCCGGAGGACTGGAGAATAGCCAATGTTGTTCCTCTGTTTAAGAAGGGTGGCAGGGATAATCCCGGGAACTACAGGCCGGTGAGCCTTACTTCAGTGGTAGGGAAATTACTGGAGAGAATTCTTCGAGACAGGATCTACTCCCATTTGGAAGCAAATGGACGTATTAGTGAGAGGCAGCACGGTTTTGTGAAGGGGAGGTCATGTCTCACTAACTTGATAGAGTTTTTCGAGGAGGTCACTAAGATGATTGATGCAGGTAGGGCAGTAGATGTTGTCTATATGGACTTCAGTAAGGCCTTTGACAAGGTCCCTCATGGTAGACTAGTACAAAAGGTGAAGTCACACGGGATCAGGGGTGAACTGGCAAGGTGGATACAGAACTGGCTAGGCCATAGAAGGCAGAGGGTAGCAATGGAGGGATGCTTTTCTAATTGGAGGGCTGTGACCAGTGGTGTTCCACAGGGATCAGTGCTGGGACCTTTGCTCTTTGTAGTATATATAAATGATTTGGAGGAAAATGTAACTGGTCTGATTAGTAAGTTTGCAGACGACACAAAGGTTGGTGGAATTGCGGATAGCGATGAGGACTGTCTGAGGATACAGCAGGATTTAGATTGTCTGGAGATTTGGGCGGAGAGATGGCAGATGGAGTTTAACCTGGACAAATGTGAGGTAATGCATTTTGGAAGGGCTAATGCAGGTAGGGAATATACAGTGAATGGTAGAACCCTCAAGAGTATTGAAAGTCAAAGAGATCTAGGAGTACAGGTCCACAGATCACTGAAAGGGGCTACACAGGTGGAGAAGGTAGTCAAGAAGGCATACGGCATGCTTGCCTTCTTTGGCCGGGGCATTGAGTATAAGAATTGGCAAGTCATGTTGCAGCTGTATAGAACCTTAGTTAGGCCACACTTGGAGTATAGTGTTCAATTCTGGTCGCCACACTACCAGAAGGATGTGGAGGCTTTAGAGAGGGTGCAGAAGAGATTTACCAGAATGTTGCCTGGTATGGAGGGCATAAGCTATGAGGAGCGATTGAATAAACTCGGTTTGTTCTCACTGGAACGAAGGAGGTTGAGGGGCGACCTGATAGAGGTATACAAAATTATGAGGGGCATAGACAGAGTGGATAGTCAGAGGCTTTTCCCCAGGGTAGAGGGGTCAATTACTAGGGGGCATAGGTTTAAGGTGAGAGGGGCAAAGTTTAGAGTAGATGTACGAGGCAAGTTTTTTACGCAGAGGGTAGTGGGTGCCTGGAACTCACTACCGGAGGAGGTAGTGGAGGCAGGGATGATAGGGACATTTAAGGGGCATCTTGACAAATATATGAATAGGATGGGAATAGAAGGATACGGACCCAGGAAGTGTAGAAGATTGTAGCTTAGTCGGGCAGTATGGTCGGCACGGGCTTGGAGGGCCGAAGGGCCTGTTCCTGTGCTGTACATTTCTTTGTTCTTTGTTCTTTGTTGAGCACTGTGAAAAATCACTTGGAAGGTTCTCCACTGTTCCTCAACTGTTTCACCATAAAGTCCATGCTCTCAGTCTACCTTAGCTAGTTCTTCTCTCATCCCATTGTAATCTCCTTTGTTTAAGCACAAAACACTAGTGCTTGATTTTACCTTCTCACCCTCCATCTGTATTTTAAATTCCACCATATTGTGATCGCTCCTTCCAAGAGGATCCCTAACTATGAGATCCTGAATCAATCCTGTCTCATTATACAGGACCAGATCTAGGACCACTTGTTCCCTCGTAGGTTCCATTACATACTGTTCTAGGAAACTATCACGGATACATTCTATAAACTCCTCCTCAAGGCTGCCTTGACCGACCTGTATAAACCAATCGACATGTAGATTAAAATCCCCCATGATAACTGCTGTACCATTTCTACATGCATCAGTTATTTCTTTTTTTATTGCCTGCCCCACCATAATGTTACTATTTGGTGGCCTATAGACTACTCCTATCAGTGACTTTTTCGCCTTACTATTCCTGACTTCCACCCAAATGGATTCAACCTTATCCTCCATAGCACCGATGTCATCCCTTCCTGTTGCCCGGATGTCATCCTTAAATAACAGAGCTACACCACCTCCCTTACCATCCACTCTGTCCTTCCGAATAGTTTGATACCCTTGGATATTTAACTCCCTGTCGTGACCATCCTTTAACCATGTTTCAGTAATGGCCACTAAATCATAGTCATTCACGATGATTTGCGCCATCAACTCATTTACCATATTCCGAATACTACGAGCATTCAGGTAAAGTACACTTATGTTGGCTTTTTTACCTCTGTTCTGAACCTTAACACCTCGATCAGTAACCTCTCCTAAGTTATATTTCCTCTTAACCTTTCTCCTAATTTTCCTTGTCATTGAGCCCATATCTTCCTGTAACAACCTGCCGCGTCGCTTACCATTAATGTTTTTACTTCCCGTTTTATTTCTTTTAGTATTCCTGGTCCTATTCACTGAGCTCTCCTCAGTCACTGTACCTTGTACTGTCGCCCTTTTTGATTTTTGACTATGGCTTCTCTGCCTTACACTTTCCCCCTTACTGCCTTTTGTTTCTGTCCCTGTTTTACTACCTTCCAACTTCCTGCATCGGTTCCCATCCCACTGCCACATTAGTTTAAACTCTCCCCAACAGCTCTAGCAAACCCCCCCCCCCCCCCCCTAGGACATTGGTTTCAGTCCTGCCCAGGTGCAGACCGTCCGGTTTGTACTGGTCCCACCTCCCCCAGAACCGGTTCCAATGTCCCGGGAATTTGAATTCCTCCCTCTTGCACCATCTCTCGAGCCACGCATTCATCCTCTCTATCCTGACATTCCCACTCTGACTAGCTCGTGGCACTGGTAGCAATCCTGAGATTACTACCTTTGAGGTCCTACTTTTTAGTTTAACTCCTAACTCCCTAAATTCAGCTTGTAGGACCTCGTCCCGTTTTGTACCTATATCCTTGGTGCCTATGTGCACCACGACAGCTGGCTGTTCACCCTCCCCCCCCCCACCCCCCCCCCCAGAATGTCCTGCAGCCGCTCCGAGACATCCTTGACCCTTGCACCAGGGAGGCAACATACCATCCTGGAGTCTCGATTGCGTCCGCAGAACTGCCTGTCTATTCCCCTTACAATTGAGTCCCCTATCACGATAGCCCTGCCATTCTTCTTCCTGCCCAGCTGCACAGCAGAGCCAGCCACGGTGCCATGAACCTGGCTGCTGCTGCCTTCCCCTGGTGAGTCATCTCCCTCAACAGTATCCAAAGCGGTATATCTGTTTTGCAGGGAGATGACCGCAGAGGACACCTGCACCGCCTTCCTACTCTTGCTCTGTCTTTTGGTCACCCATTTACTATCTCCCTCGGTACCTTTCACCTGCGGTGTGACCAACTCGCCAAACGTGCTATCCACGACGTCCTCAGCATCGCGGACGCCCCAAAGTGAGTCCATCCGCAGCTCCAGAGCCGTCAAGCGGTCTAACAGGAGCTGCAACTGGACACACCTCTTGCACGTGAAGGAGCCAGGGACAGTGGACGTGCCCCTGAGCTCCCACATCGCACACGAGGAGCATGACACGGGTCTGAGATCTCCCGCCATGTCTTAAACCTTCGGTTAACTTCAACAATTACAATCCCCCCCCCCCCGCCAAAATAAAAATAAATAAATAAATAAACAACGAAGAAAATTGGCGTTACATTTTTGACCCATGGATGATGAATAGACCTGTGTCTTTGAGGTAAGCGGCCTGCCTGGGGCCCGGGCTGTGTAGGTAGGCTGACTGGTGCGGCCACCTAAAATGGCGCCCGGCGAGGGATGCTGGGAAAAGTGGCCCAGTTCAAGGACAAGCAGGCTGCAGCTCCGAATAAACAAAAGCCGCAGCCCAGGCTCTGCAAACGACCACAGATTAAAAAGGGCCATCGAGAGGCTATCCCGGGACAGTGGGCTTAACCGCAAATCGTTTCTAAAATATCAGACTTGTGTAGCCACGTAAAATGGCTGCTTTCCGATTAATCTGTCCAAAACCCAGTTTAAAACGGCTAACCCGAAAGACTGCTGGGAAAAGCAGCCAAGAAGACACAAGCAGGCAGCTGCAGACAGTATTGCATATTCGACTCTGGGGAAGTTAGCCCAAATCGATACTCAGGGCTATCAACAGTCCATCAACCCAGGTATTTGCAGATGCATTCAGGACTGTTTGCAGCCCATCTATCCAGACATCCACAGTTAAATCGGCTATCCCCGGGAACAATTGCAACATATTAGCAATTGAATGCCGGGCCAGACCTGTCGGCGCCTGCAGTGGCCGAAACAAAGACAGGTGAGCGACCACCCCCCGATCGGGGAATCGCCTCACCGTTGGACACATCGACCCCAGAGACTGGGGACAGAATCCAATCACTTGGGACTCAGGGTCAAGGGCCGCCCCGGGAGGCGGGAAGCCCCTGGGCCCTATAAAAGTGGGGGTCCAAGTTCAGATCTCCCTCTCTCTCATCTTCGCCTGCTCGAGACCTTCGCAAGACCAGCCACCGGCAGCAGTAAGTTTGAATCCAGCGATCGCTATCCGGTAGAGACACCTAGCCACCGACCTGTAGCAGCCTTTTGAATCCCGCGGGCCAGATCTGATTGGACAAGCCATTCGTTTCCCTGACCTGGTGTGCTCTTCCTAAGTTAAGTATTGGCCAGTAGTGATAGGTTTGTTATATAGATAGTAGTATTAGGGTATTAATATTGCTTGTATATAATAAATGACCGTTGTTTTAATCCTTACTAAGCGGTGTGCTGTGTTATTAATCATAACCTGAACTTGAACCACGTGGCGGTATCATAAAGATACCTGGCGACTCGTGAGCAAAGGTGACGTAATCAGAGCCAATAGACTAAGGCTAAAAAGAGCAACACTTGCCGGCGCCTGTTTTCCTTATCTGGTAAGGCCTGTGTACCTCGGACACTAACGGACATGGCCAGTAATGACTCGCCCCGCCATCAAGGTGGCGGGCGTTGCTTGGACTTCAATCGATCAGGGTGATCGATCGATTGGGAACGCCCAAAGGCGGGCGAAATCCCCAGGGACAAAAGACGGCTGAGCAACCCCGCGATCTCGCTCTCTCTGGACAGCAGCAACCAGCAACGGTGACCCTCCACCGGCCGAAGAGGAAGACCATTCACGGCACCAGCAGGAGGGAGACCAGGGTCGAGAACGAGGAAGACCATCGCGATCTGCAAGACTGCGGGTCACAGATCAAGGCCCCCCCATCTGTCCGGCACTTGTCAGTCGCTTGAAGTTAAGTTAAGGTCTGGTGCGAACTAGCTTTGTAGTTTAACTTGCGTTGTATGCGTGCACGGTTGATTCACGTTAACGATTGTGTAATGGTAATTAAATAGTGAATTATTCCATGAAACAGATTTGGAGTCATTTGTCCACCGTATGCAGGTTAAAACGCAGTGTGCTTTCGGCACATCACTGGCGGGCACTCGATTTCATTGATTGGGCTGGTGGCTCGTGAATTGGCTCAAAAGGCTGACCTCTGCCCGGCAACAGGTGATCTGATTCCAGTGGGAGATCTTTCATCGTTCCGAGGTTCCAGTCCGGGCCGCCTGGGCGAGGGGATCGATCTAATTCTCTCCCGGAGGCCGCTGCGAGGGTTGGCTCTGTCACTCTCTCCCCGGCATGTCCGTCTCCCGAGACGGCGGGGGGGGGGGGGGGGGGGGCCTGAGCCAAACCACGAGCTGCAAGCGAGGTTCGATGTCAAACGGAGTGTCTCACGGGAAAGGTAGAGGCCTGGGTGTGAGCCTCCACCTGGAGGCCCGGTTTGAGGGCAAATAGAGCGTCTCTCTCGTGAGCGCGGCCTGTGAGCACGGCATTTTCTAACCTACGGGGACCCTGACTGAATGACTCTGCAAGGGAAGCCACCATAGCAGCACGGTAGCATTGTGGTTAGCACAATTGCTTCACAGCTCCAGGGTCCCAGGTTCGATTCCCCGCTGGGTCACTGCCTGTGCGGAGTCTGCACGTCCTCCCCGTGTCTGCGTGGGTTTCCTCCGGGTGCTCCGGTTTCCTCCCACAGTCCAAAGAATGTGCAGGTTAGGTGGATTGGCCGTGCTAAATTGCCCTTAGTGTCCAAAATTGCCCTTAGTGTTGGGTGGGGTTGCTGGGTTGTGGGGATAGGGTGTTGACCTTGGGTAGGGTGCTCTTTCCGGGAGCCGGTGCAGACTCGATGGGCCGAATGGCCTCCTTCTGCACTGTAAATTCTACGATAATTAACAGCTGTGAACCAGAGACTTTAACCAGCAGGCATGTTGTGAGGAAGTGAGCGAAAGAACCACCATCGAAAGCAAAGACTCTTATCCTTTGACCTTCATCCTTATTATTTTTACCCTTTCCCACCCTCGGTGTTTGTCTGTCGTCTGTGTGTACGTGTGAGTGGAGGGCGGGACAGGTGAAGTGGGGAATTAGAGATTAGGTGATCGCCTACCAGTTGTGTTCGCCGCATATTCCATTACAGTTCTTGATATATATAAACAGTAGGGGCAGCACGGGTGGCGCAGTGGGTTAGCACTGCTGCCTCACGGCGCCGAGGTCCCAGGTTCGATCCCGGCTCTGGGTCACTGTCCCGTGTGGAGTTTGCACATTCTCCCCGTGTCTGCGTGGGTTTCGCCCCCACAACCCAAAGATATGCAGGCTAGGTGGATTGGCCGCGCTAAATTGCCCCTTAATTAGAAAAAAAAATGAATTGGGTACTCTAAATTTATTTTTAAAAATATATAAATAAAAATTAAAAATAAACAGTAATTGTATTTAAACTTACAAACCTAGTGTTGCTCTTATTAGCCTTAGTTTTATTGGCTCTAATTCTGTCACCTTTGCTCACGAGTCGCCAGGTATCTTTATGATACGGCCACGTGGTTCAAGCTCAAGTAATGATTAATAATGCAACACACCGCTTAGTAAGAGTTAATCAACGATCATTTATTATATACAGCAATTAATACTTATACAATAATTCTACTTCTAGACTACTACCTACCACTAAAGGCCAATACTTAACTTTGGTGATGGCCCACCAGGTCAGGGAAACGAATGGCTTATCGAATTGGGTCTGGCCTGCGGGATTCACAAAGGCTGGTACGGGTCGATAGTCTGGAACACCTCTCTGGTAGCGATCGCTGGAGTAAGACTTACTTGTTCTTTCGTCGAAGGGTCTCGAAGGTTGGGAGTAGGAGAAGAAGGGTCGATCTGAACTTGGCCCCTATCTTTATAGTTCCCAGGGGCTTCCCGCCTCTCGGGGCGGCCCTTGATCGTGAGTCCCAAGTGATTGGACTTGGTCCCAATCACTGGGTTCGATATGCTCCAATGATGGGGCGATTCTCGATCGGGGGGTGGTCGTTCACCTGTCTTTGTTTCGGCCACTGCTGGCGCCGAGAGGTCTGGCCCGGTATTCAATTGCTAATATGTTGCAATTGTTCCCGGGGATAGCCGATTAAACTGCAGATGTCTGGGTTGATGTGCTGCTAATGGTCTTGAGTATCGATCTGGGCCGACTTCCCCAGAGCCGAATACACCCTTCTGCCTGCAGCTGTCCGTTCTGAGTCCTGTTGGCTGCTTTTCCCATGAGCCTCTTCCGTTCGCCATTTTACATCGGGGTTTGGCCAAATTAATCGGAAATCGGCCATTTTAGGTGGCTACACTAGTGGCTGTAATTGTTGGGGAGCCCAGGGCCAAAGACGTCGTGTTTTTTTAAAATCAGAATGGTTGGTTAATTCACATTTGTGTTGGGACTCGGGGGGGGGGCCTGTGGGGCTGGAATTGATTGTGTGCGAGCCCAGGGTGTCGTAGCGCTGAGTGGGGGTGGCGGGGGGGGGGGGTGAATTTATTGGCCGGCGCACGGCCTCTTCCCGCGCCTGCGCGCACCTTCCACGATCGGCCCCGGCAAGTTTCCCCATCTGGCCTAAAAAAAAAAATATTCGCTGCCCCTTTTTATTCCTTCCACCGAAGCCACCGGCCTCCGCGGCAACCGGGGGCTGGAGAAAGGGACATGATTAGCAGAGGGTTAAGACGCAGAACTGGTGCCTGGATGATGGAAGTGGAATCAGAAGTGTTGGGTCTGCGCTGAGGAAGGATTCGTTTGCACGTCAATGTGGGGGGGGGGGGGGGGGGGGGGGGGGGGGGGGTTGTGGGGGAACTGATGCGTGAATCACGGGCGGACCGACTCGTCCCTTGCCGTTGTGAGATTCTCTGTTCTGCCAAGGCCCAGAGGGGACCACCTGGGCCTTCGACATCGGCACTGAATCATTTTTTTTTAAAATCCTTTCGATTTCTGGCAAAAGTATTTTTAATCCACAAACTGGCAACGCGAGATTGAACGTCCGAGGACCTGCCCAATCCTGGCCACCTGCAACCCCCCCCCCCCCGAATACCTAATGGCCAAGGGCTCTATAGCCAATGCAAACAGAAGAGAGGGGGACGCATGCCTCGTTCCCCGGTGCCACGCTCAGTACCCCGACGTCACACCATTCGCGCGCACTCAAACCTTCGTCCAATCCCAAGTCTCCAACACCGCCATCCAATGACTCCCCCCCCCGCCCGATGGAATGCCTTCCCCGCATCTAACGCCACCACCACCCCCACTCCCTCCTCTCTGCCCATCAGCCGCCTCACGCTCGAGGACAACGGCCTTCCCTTTTACGAACCCTCTTGTCTGATTCTTCCCCACCGCCCCCTCCAATCTTAATGCCAACACCTTTGCCAATATCTTGCCGCCCGCGCGACCCACACTCCACCGGTCCCCCTCGTCCTTCTTCAGCAACGACGGGATGGAGGCCTGTCCCAACGGTTGTGGTAAGACAGCCCTGGTCCATGGTGTCCTCAAACATTCACCTGCGGCGCCCCAGCCTATCCTTAAATCTTGTCTAAAATTCGACCGGGAACTCATCGGGCCCCACGCCGCCTACCCTGGCTGCCTCCTCCCGATCGCCACCTTCGCCCTCTCCGACTCCCACAACCTCAGGCGCTCGCACCCACCCAGAAACCACCAAGGGTCCCAGGTTCAATCCTGGCCTCGGGTAACTCCCTGTGCACGTCCTCCCCGTGTGTGCGCGGGTTTCCTCCGGGTGCTCCGGTTTCCTCCCACAGTCCAAAGACGTGCAGGCGAATCATAATAATAATCTTTATTGTCACAAGTTAACATTAACGCTGCGATGAAGTTACTGTGAAAATCCCCCTCGTCGCCACATTCCGGCGCCTGGGAGGGAGAATTCGGAATGGCCAATTCACCTAACAAGCACGTCTTTCGGGACTTGTGGGAGGAAACCCGGAGCGCCCGGAGGAAACCCACGCACACACGGGGAGGACGTGCAGACTCCGCACAGACAGTGACCCAAGCCGGGAATCGAACCGGGACCCCGGAGCTGTGAAGCAACAGCGCTAACCACTGCGCTGCCGCCTGTGCTCCAATCGCCGCTTCGTGTCCAAAGATGTGCGGGTTAGGTTAGGGGCTATTGGGATAGGGCGGGGTGCTCTTTCAGACAGGTGTGCAGGCTCGATGGGCTGAATGGCCGCCTGCCGCGCTTTAGGGATTGTACGATGATTCCGTTGTGGGCCAGACCGGGGTAAGGACGGCAGATTCCCCCCCCCCACCCCCTGTTAGCGAACCAGATTGTCGGGGGTGCGTTTAACGATAATCGACAAATGTAGGCCTTCTAAATCAAATCAGATTGGACGGTCGGATTCGAAGCCAGAGCATTGCCAGGCCATAGCCGATACAAATGCACCCCCGCTTCCCGAAACCCCACCCCCAGCCCCCTCGCCCCCCCAAAAAAACCTGCCTCACTCGTCAGTGTCCGAGCGCGGCCATTCTCCACCGTCTGCTCGGGGCCCGGGGGAGACACCGCAGTGGCGGATGCCGGCGGCAACGGGCCCCCTGGCCCAGGGATTCAGCGGCCCTCGGAGGGGGGAGCGGGGCGGTGGACCTCGGCGGGAATTCGACTGCGGGGGGCCGCGTTCAGCAGCGATTGGCGCCGGTTCTCCGGTTTCGGAGCGGCGAGGGGGCAATTTTCCCAGGGCGGGCTCGGAGAATCCCGGCCCTCGTCTCTCGGGGGGTGGGTGAGACTCTGGGGCTGTGGCGAGCGTCTCTCTAAGACGCTAACGGAGCGGCGTCAGGAATGAGGTTTCTCTGTCCAACTCGAGACGCCTCCAAGTAGGACATCTTGACAGGGACTCTCTTCCTGGCGGGGCGGTGCGAGCGGGATCGGTGAAGGTTTCTGAGGCCGAGCTGGAGAGGTTCTGGATTACCGACGGGGGGGGGGGTGAAAGGTTATCTGGGGGGGGGTCAGAGGGAATGTGGGGGTCAAGGTTACGTCCGGATCACCCACGATCATATTGAATGGGATAGCAGGGCTCGATGGGGCGGAGTGGCCTCACACCCGCTCCTGATCCGAATGTTCACAACCGCAGATTCCGCCCGGAGTGGTTCTCGTCTTATCTGGAGATGAGAATTCCCTGGTCTAGATCCTGTGTGAGTGTGAGTTTGTGTGCGTGAGTGTGAGTGTGTGAGTGTGAGTGTGTGTGTGTGTGTGTAAGTGTGAGAGTGTGTGTGTGTGTGTGA
Organism: Scyliorhinus torazame; assembly: GCF_047496885.1. Classification (NCBI taxonomy): domain Eukaryota; kingdom Metazoa; phylum Chordata; class Chondrichthyes; order Carcharhiniformes; family Scyliorhinidae; genus Scyliorhinus; species Scyliorhinus torazame. Next base: position 29,102,757 of record NC_092732.1, on the reverse strand, counting down.
TTGGGTGTGATGTGAGCGTGTGAGAGTGTGAGTGGGTGTGAGTGAGTGTGTGTGTGAGTGTGGGTGTGTGAGTGTGAGTGTGTGTGTCAGTGTGTGTGTGAGTGTGAGTGTGAGTGTGTTGTGAGTGTCTGTGTGTGAGTGGGTGTGAGTGAGTGTGTGAGAGTGTTTGTCTGAGTGTGAGTGTGAGTGTGTGTGAGTGTGAGTGTGTGTGTGTGAGTGTGTGTGTGTGAGTGGTGTGTGTGTGAGAGAGAGTGTGTGTGAGAGAGAATGTGTGAGTGTGTGTGTGAGTGTGAGTGTGTGTGAGTGTCTGTGTGTGAGTGGTGTGTGTGAGTGTGTGAGTGTGAGTGTGTGTGTGTGTGTGAGTGTGTTGAGTGTGAGTGTGTGTAGTGTGGTGTGTGTGAGTGTGTGAGTGTGTCTGTGTGTGGTGTGTGAGTGTGTAGAGTGTGTGGTGTGATAGTGTGTGAGAGTGTGTCTGTGAGTGTGTGTGAGAGAGTGTGTGTGAGAGAGTGTGTGTGAGAGAGTGTGTGAGAGAGAGTGTGTGTGTGTGAGTGAGTGTGTGTGAGAGAGGAGTGTGTGAGAGAGGTGTGTGAGAGAGAGTGTGTGAGAGAGAGTGTGTGAGAGTAGTGTGAGAGAGTGGAGAGTGTGTGAGAGAGAGTGTGTGAGAGAGAGTGTGTGAGAGAGAGTGTGAGAGAGAGTGTGTGAGAGAGAGTGTGTGAGAGAGAGTGTGTGAGAGAGAGTGTGTGTGAGAGTGTGTGAGAGAGAGTGTGTGAGAGTGTGTGAGAGAGAGAGTGTGTGAGAGAGAGTGTGTGAGAGAGAGTGTGAGAGAGTGTGTGTGAGAGAGAGTGTGGTGTGAGAGTGTGTGTGTGAGAGAGTGTGTGTGAGAGAGAGTGTGTGTGAGAGAGTGTGTGTGAGAGAGAGTGTGTGAGAGAGTGTGAGTGTGGAGAGTGTGTGTGAGAGAGAGTGTGTGAGAGAGTGTGTGTGAGAGAGAGTGTGTGAGAGAGAGTGTGTGAGAGAGAGTGTGTGAGAGAGTGTGTAGTGTGTGAGAGAGGGTCTGTGTGTGTGAGTGTGTGTGAGAGAGAGAGGAGTGTGTGTGTGAGAGAGAGTGTGTG
>NC_092732.1:29082651-29101548 GCF_047496885.1 Scyliorhinus torazame | reverse complement strand
AGCCCCTCTCCCTCCGCCCGCCCCTCTCCCTCCGCCAGCCTCTCTCCCTCCGCCAGCCTCTCTCCCTCCTGCCCGTCACTCTCCCTCCGCCCGCCTCCTGCCCGTTACTCTCCCTCCGCCCGCCTCCTGCCCGTTACTCTCCCTCCGCCCGCCTCCTGCCCGTTACTCTCCCTCCGCCCGCGTCCTGCCCGTCACTCTCCCTCCGCCCGCGTCCTGCCCGTCACTCTCCCTCCGCCCGCCTCCTGCCCGTCACTCTCCCTCCGCCCGCCTCCTGCCCGTTACTCTCCCTCCGCCCGCGTCCTGCCGTCACTCTCCCTCCGCCCGCGTCCTGCCCGTCACTCTCCCTCCGCCCGCCTCCTGCCCGTTACCCTCCCTCCGCCCGCCTCCTGCCCGTCACTCTCCCTGTGCCCGCCTCCTGCCCGTTACTCTCCCTCCGCCCGCCTCCTGCCCGTTACTCTCCCTCCGCCCGCCTCCTGCCCGTTACTCACCCTCCGCCCGCCTCCTGCCCGTTACTCACCCTCCGCCCGGCTCCTGACTGTTACTCTCCGCCCACCCGCCTCCTGCCCGTTACTCTCCCTCCCTCCTCCCGAACCCTTTCTCATTCTTTATTTCAGGAACGATGCAAACGTGTTGGTGGCGCTCAGAGGAGATTTACTCGATATTGGTACCTGGAGTCAGCGGGTTGTCGTACGAGTAAAGGTTGGACAGGCCGAGCTGGTATCCACTGGAGTTTCGGGGAGCGAGGGGGTGACTTGATTGGAGGTTACAAGATCCGGAACAGTCTGGACAAGGCGGACGTGGAAAGGACATTTCCTCTTGTGGATGAATCCGGGACAAAGGATTTTAAATTGGGAGTCGCCCTCTTAGAACAGATGAGGAGAATCCTTCTCTCTCTCTGTGGGTTGTGCGACTTTAAAACGCTCGGCCTCAGGAGGCGGCGGGGTCATGGAATATTTGACAGCCGAGGTGGATAGACTCTCGCTCGGGAATCGGCGGAAATGCCGAATAAGGAACACACACAGACGCACACACACCGGCCACGATCTGGTCAAACGGCGGAGCAGCCGTCTCCAGGGGCCGTTTCAACACAAGACGGTCACTCGCGTGACGAGACCGTAGACCGCGCGTTCCCACAGTCTCCGAAGGCCACGCTCTGCGGCCGGTGACGAGCGGGGAGCGGGGATGTTCGCGCCGCCCCCCCCCCCCCCCCCCCCCCCGCGAGCGCGGGGAACCACACCTCACGACACAGCCCGACTTTTAAAAAGGGGGGGGAGTGGGGGGAAAGAGAGAGAGAGAGAGAGAGAGAGAGAGTGGGAGAGGATCTTAGTTTTACCTGTTCCTGGGCTGGAGAAGGCTCTGCAGGTACATGAAGCTCACCAACAGTCGCTTGATATCTCGAGACCTGGCAGCAAGCACACAGATTAGAGGTTAGAGCAGCTACTTTCTTCCAAACGGTCCTCTTACGAGACGTGGGCCTCTCTTGTCTGGGCCCAGCATTCACAGACTGCAGCCGGCCTGATGCGTCGACCCAGCGAGACCTCATGGAGTCTACCCAGTCAATCCTTGCAGAATTATTCAGGTGAGGAAGCCACCCTATTGTTCATATTGAGAGCCAGGTTACATGTCTATATACTTAGCCGGAGGATCGCCATAAGGCCCCTCAAATTACCAAACAGTTCCCAGCACGGGATACCAAAAAATTCCGAAAAGCTAACCAACCGATGCGACTAGATACACAACGTACGGTGACTTGCTCCGAGTCCATCGTTTCTGAGATGAGTCGCTGGGCGATCTTTCGAATCGCAGAATCTCTGCAGTGCAGGAGGAGGCCATTCAGCCCATCAACCCTCTGAAAGAGCGCCCTATCCTTGTAGGTCCCTGGACACGAAAGGGCAATTCAGCACGGCCAATCCACCTAACCTGCACATCTTTGGACACTAAGGGACAATTTAGCTCGGCCAATCCACCTAACCTGCACATCTTTGGACACTGAGGGACAATTTAACATGGCCAATCCACCTAACCCGCACATCTTTGGACACTGAGGGACAATTTAGCACGGTCAATCCACCTAACCTGCCCATCTTTGGCCACTAAGGGACAATTTAACATGGCCAATCCACCTAACCCGCACATCTTTGGACACTGAGGGACAATTTAGCATGGCTAATCCACCTAACCTGCACATCTTTGGACACTAAGGGGCAATTTAGCACGGCCAATCCACCTAACCCGCACATCTTTGTACACTAAGGGACAATTTAGCACGGCCAATCCACCTAACCCGCACATCTTTGGACACTAAGGGGCAATTTAGCACGGCCAATCCACCTAACCCGCACATCTTTGGACACTAAGGGGCAATTTAGCACGGCCAATCCACCTAACCCGCACATCTTTGGACACTAAGGGGCAATTTAGCACGGCCAATCCACCTAACCCGCACATCTTTGGACACTAAGGGACAAGTTAGCACGGCCAATCCACGTAACCTGCACATCTTTGGACACTAAGGGACAATTTAACACGGCCAATCCACCTAACCTGTACATCTTTGGACACTAAGGGACAATTTAGCACAGCCAATCCACCTAACCCGCACATCTTTGGACACTAAGGGACAATTTAACACGGCCAATCCACCTAACCTGCACATCTTTGGACACTAAGGGACAATTTAGCATGGCCAATCCACCTAACCGGCACATCTTTGGTCACTAAGGGACAATTTAACACGGCCAATCCACGTAACCTGCACATCTTTGGACACTAAGGGACAATTTAGCACAGCCAATCCACCTAACCCGCACATCTTTGGACACTAAGGGACAATTTAACACGGCCAATCCACCTAACCTGCACATCTTTGGACACTAAGGGACAATTTAGCATGGCCAATCCACCTAACCGGCACATCTTTGGACACTAAGGGACAATTTAGCACGGCCAATCCACCCAACCGGCACATATGGGGCTGGTTTAGCACAGTGGGCTAAACAGTTGGCTTGTAATGCAGAACAAGATAGCGGCGTGGGTGCAAATTCCGTACTGGCCTCCCCGAACAGGGAGGTGGTGGGGAGGGCCCAATAGGACACTGTCTGAACTATCTACGGAGGCAGAAAAACAAAAGAATCTTCAATTAGTGTCCAAAGACGTGCAGGTTAGGTGGATTGGCCGTGCTAAATTGTCCCTTAGTGTCCAAAGATGTGCAGGTTAGGTGGATTGGCCGTGCTAAATTGTCCCTTAGTGTCCAAAGATGTGCGGGTTAGGTGGATTGGCCGTGCTAAATTGCCCCTTAGTGTCCAAAGATGTGCAGGTTAGGTGGATTGGCCGTGCTAAATTGTCCCTTAGTGTCCAAAGATGTGCAGGTTAGGTGGATTGGCCGCGCTAAATTGTCCCTTAGCGTCCAAAGATGTGCAGGTTAGGTGGATTGGCCGTGCTAAATTGCCCCTTAGTGTCCAAAGATGTGCAGGTTAGGTGGATTGGCCGCGCTAAATTGTCCCTTAGTGTCCAAAGATGTGCAGGTTAGGTGGATTGGCCGTGCTAAATTGCCCCTTAGTGTCCAAAGATGTGCAGGTTAGGTGGATTGGCCGTGCCCTTAGATACAAAAACAGACTTGGATTAGTTATGCCATTTTCCCTCTAACACGCGGCAGAGGCGGCAGTGACGGGGTGGGGCAGTGCCTGTCAAGCACACAGAATCTTCTCGATGCCACGTGATGTTTATCCTCGCAGTTGCCTTTACGCTTGATGCGCCCAAAGGTCGGCCTGGATTAAGAGCTCTGAGGTGGGGCCTGAATAAGAACAGTCGATTTCGGCGGGAGAACAGTTGGTGATTCAATTTCAGCGGGGGCAGTGCGGAAGTGGTTGCTGGGAGGTAAGTCTGTCCTTTAAAAGCACTTGTCTTTGCAGGGGCAGGCCAGTCGATTTCGGCGGGAGAACAGCTGGTGATTCAATTTCAGCGGGGGCAGTGCGGAAGTGATTGCTGGGAGGTAAGTCTGTCCTTTAAAAGCACTTGTCTTTGCAGGGGCAGGCCAGTCGATTTCGGCAGGAGAACAGCTGGTGAGTCAGTTTCAGCGGGAGCAGTGCGGAAGTGACTGCTGGGAGGTAAGTCTGTCCTTTAAAAACACTTACCTGGTCCCGTTTTCGGTCCCTCTTTTCTGTTTTTTTTTAATATTTTAGTATTTAAGGCGGGAACAGGAAGTTCGACCCGCGGACATTTGGGAAGACCCTCACCAATAAATTCTGGTGGAGAGGAAACCCGAGACACTACACGTGTAGTGTCTCCCACCCGCCCTCCTCCTCTAACCTAATAATAAAACCCATTGGTGTGAGGTAAGTACCATATTTTATTATTAACACTAAGAAGGTAAGTAAGTGATTTTTACGCATTTTTACTTTTGTACCTTTTTCAAAGTGTGTGTGTGTCGGGGGGGGAAACTGGAGTGACATCACAAAAAAGCTGTGGCCTGAGTGGCTGGTTGGGATTCTACACTAAATTTTAAAAAATTGAGCATTGGTAACTAATTAAACATAATTACTTAATTATAATTTAGAGGGATATCTAAGCCAGAGATCGGAGAGTATATATTTAGCTTTCGCATTTCTATTAGAAATCTAGTGCTAGGAAACAGATAGTTAACAGTAACTTTGAAATTTAAAAAAAAATATTCAAAAAAAATAAAATTTAAATTTAAATTAATTGACGCAATGTCAGTTAGAGGGGTGCTGTGCTCTGACTGTGAGATGTGGCAGGTCCGGGAGGCTTCCAGCGTCCCGGATGGCTTCATCTGCAGAAAGTGCACCCAACTGGAGCTCCTCACAGACCGCATGGTTCGGCTGGAGCAGCAATTGGATGCACTTAGGAGCATGCAGGTGGCGGAAAGCGTCATAGATCGCAGTTATGTAAATGTGGTCACACCCAAGGTGCAGGCAGCGAAATGGGTGACCACCAGAAAGGGCAGGCAGTCAGTGCAGGAATCCCCTGTGGTTGTCCCCCTCTCGAACAGATATACCCCTTTGGATACTGTCGGGGGGATAGCCTATCAGGGGAAAACAGCAGCAGCCAGAGCAGTGGCACCACGGCTGGCTCTGATGTTCAGAAGGGAGGGTCAAAGCGCAGAAGAGCAATAGTAACAGGGGACTCTATAGTCAGGGGCACAGATAGGCGCTTCTGTGGACGTGAAAGAGACTCCAGGATGGTATGTTGCCTCCCTGGTGCCAGGGTCCAGGATGTCTCCGAACGGGTAGAGGGCATCCTGAAGGGGGAGGGCAAACAGGCAGAGGTCGTTGTACATATTGGTACTGACGACATAGGCAGGAAGGGGCATGAGGTCCTGCAGCAGGAGTTCAGGGAGCTAGGCAGAAAGTTAAAAGACAGGACCTCGAGGGTTGTAATCTCGGGATTACTCCCTGTGCCACGTGCCAGTGAGGCTAGAAATAGGAAGATAGAGCAGCTAAACACGTGGCTAAACAGCTGGTGTAGGAGGGAGGGTTTCCATTATATGGACCACTGGGAGCTCTTCCGGGGCAGGTGTGACCTGTATAAGAAGGACGGGTTGCATCTAAACCGGAGAGGCATAAATATCCTGGCCGCGAGGTTTGCTAGTGTCACACGGGAGGGTTTAAACTAGTATGGCAGGGGGGTGGGCACGGGAGCAATAGGTCAGAAGGTGAGAGCATTGAGGGAGAACTAGGGAATAGGGACAGTGTGGCTCTGAGGCAGAGCAGACAGGGAGAAGTTGCTGAACACAGCGGGTCTGGTGGCCTGAAGTGCATATGTTTTAATGCAAGAAGTATTACGGGTAAGGCAGATGAACTTAAGAGCTTGGATTAGTACTTGGAACTATGATGTTGTTGCCATTACAGAGACCTGGTTGAGGGAAGGGCAGGATCGGCAGCTAAACGTTCCAGGATTTAGATGTTTCAGGCAGGATAGAGGGGGATGTAAAAGGGGAGGCGGAGTTGCGCTACTGGTTCGGGAGAACATCACAGCTGTACTGCGAGAGGACACCTCAGAGGGCAGTGAGGCTAGATGGGTAGAGATCAGGAATAAGAAGGGTGCAGTCACAATGTTGGGGGTTTACTACAGGCCTCCCAACAGCCAGCGGGAGATAGAGGAGCAGATAGGTAGACAGATTTTGGAAAAGAGTAAAAACAGGGTTGTGGTGATGGGAGACTTCAACTTCCCCAATATTGACTGGGACTCACTTAGTGCCAAGGGCTTAGACGGGGCGGAGTTTGTAAGGAGCATCCAGGAGGGCTTCTTAAAACAATATGTAGACAGTCCAACTAGGGAAGGGGCGGTACTGGACCTGGTATTGGGGAATGAGCCCGGCCAGGTGGTAGATGTTTCAGTAGGGGAGCCTTTCGGTAACAGTGACCACAATTCAGAAGGTTTTAAAGTACTGGTGGACAAGGATAAGAGTGGTCCGAGGATGAATGTGCTAAATTGGGGGAAGGCTAATTATAACAATATTAGGCGGGAACTGAAGAACATAGATTGGGGGCGGATGTTTGAGGGCAAATCAACATCTGACATGTGGGAGGCTTTCAAGTGTCAGTTGAAAGGAATTCAGGACCGGCATGTTCCTGTGAGGAAGAAGGATAAATACGGCAATTTCCGGGAACCATGGATGACGAGAGATATTGTAGGCCTCGTCAAAAAGAAAAAGGAGGCATTTGTCAGGGCTAAAAGGCTGGGAACAGACGAAGCCTGCGTGGAATATAAGGAAAGTAGGAAGGAACTTAAGCAAGGAGTCAGGAGGGCTAGAAGGGGTCACGAAAAGTCATTGGCAAATAGGGTTAAGGAAAATCCCAAGGCTTTTTACACGTACATAAAAAGCAAGAGGGTAGCCAGGGAAAGGGTTGGCCCACTGAAGGATAGGCAAGGGAATCTATGTGTGGAGCCAGAGGAAATGGGCGAGGTACTAAATGAATACTTTGCATCAGTATTCACCAAAGAGAAGAAATTGGTAGATGTTGAGTCTGGAGAAGGGTGTGTAGATAGCCTGGGTCACATTGAGATCCAAAAAGACGAGGTGTTGGGTGTCTTAAAAAATATTAAGGTAGATAAGTCCCCAGGGCCTGATGGAATCTACCCCAGAATACTGAAGGAGGCTGGAGAGGAAATTGCTGAGGCCTTGACAGAAATCTTTGGATCCTCGCTGTCTTCAGGGGATGTCCCGGAGGACTGGAGAATAGCCAATGTTGTTCCTCTGTTTAAGAAGGGTAGCAAGGATAATCCCGGGAACTACAGGCCGGTGAGCCTTACTTCAGTGGTAGGGAAACTACTGGAGAGAATTCTTCGAGACAGGATCTACTCCCATTTGGAAGCAAATGGACGTATTAGTGAGAGGCAGCACGGTTTTGTGAAGGGGAGGTCGTGTCTCACTAACTTGATAGAGTTTTTCGAGGAGGTCACTAAGATGATTGATGCAGGTAGGGCAGTGGATGCTGTCTATATGGACTTCAGTAAGGCCTTTGACAAGGTCCCTCATGGTAGACTAGTACAAAAGGTGAAGTCACACGGGATCAGGGGTGAGCTGGCAAGGTGGATACAGAACTGGCTAGGCCATAGAAGGCAGAGAGTAGCAATGGAAGGATGCTTTTCTCATTGGAGGGCTGTGACCAGTGGTGTTCCACAGGGATCAGTGCTGGGACCTTTGCTCTTTGTAGTATATATAAATGATTTGGAGGAAAATGTAACTGGTCTGATTAGTAAGTTTGCAGACGACACAAAGGTTGGTGGAATTGCGGATAGCGATGAGGACTGTCGGAGGATACAGCAGGATTTAGATTGTTTGGAGACTTGGGTGGAGAGATGGCAGATGGGAGTTTAATCCGGACAAATGTGAGGTAATGCATTTTGGAAGGTCTAATGCAGGCAGGGAATATACAGTGAATGGTAGAACCCTCAAGAGTATTGAAAGTCAAAGAGATCTAGGAGTACAGGTACACAGGTCATTGAAAGGGGCAACACAGGTGGAGAAGGTAGTCAAGAAGGCATACGGCATGCTTGCCTTCATTGGCCGGGGCATTGAGTATAAGAATTGGCAAGTCATGTTGCAGCTGTATAGAACCTTAGTTAGGCCACACTTGGAGTATAGTGTTCAATTCTGGTCGCCACACTACCAGAAGGATGTGGAGGCTTTAGAGAGGGTGCAGAAGAGATTTACCAGAATGTTGCCTGGTATGGAGGGCATTAGCTATGAGGAGCGGTTGAATAAACTCGGTTTGTTCTCACTGGAACGAAGGAGGTTGAGGGGAGACCTGATAGAGGTCTACAAAATTATGAGGGGCATAGACAGAGTGGATAGTCAGAGGCTTTTCCCCAGGGTAGAGGGGTCAATTACTAGGGGGCATAGGTTTAAGGTGAGAGGGGCAAGGTTTAGAGTAGATGTACGAGGCAAGTTTTTTACGCAGAGGGTAGTGGGTGCCTGGAACTCGCTACCAGAGGAGGTGGTGGAAGCAGGGACGATAGTGACATTTAAGGGGCATCTTGACAAATACATGAATAGGATGGGAATAGAGGGATACGGACCCAGGAAGTGTAGAAGATGGTAGTTTAGTCGGGCAGCACGGTCGGCACGGGCTTGGACGGCCTGTTCCTGTGCTGTACTTTTCTTTGTTCTTTGTTTATAATAGGAGCAGGAGGCGGTCATTCGGCAGATGGACGACCCTCCGGGAAAAGGAATTCCCCCCACCTCCCTCCTCAACGGGAGACTCCGTATTCGCTAACTGGGCGCAACCCGGGCTCCTTACCTTTGCTTGTTCACGGAGAGTTTCTTGGCATCGGTTCGGCGGATCTGGTGATAGGCCTTGGCCGCTTTGTCGAAGAGACGCTTCAAGTTGCCGTAGGCCCCTTCGAAGGGCATCTCAGAGTGGATGCTGGCAGTGGGAAGAAGGGGAGAAAGGGGGAGGGCGAGAGAAAAAAGTAAATAAACACACAGCAGAATTCGATTCGCGTCCGCGAGCTGGGCCGGTGAAGTCGCAAAGCAACGTACCATCTGAGGTAGTAATAAGTGGCCTCGACGTTGTAGTGTTTGCTTCCAGCCAACGTGCCAAGCTGGTTAAAGGGCATGCCTGGAATGCAAACACAGGACAAAAATAAGCAGGACTGAGCGATTCAGTTGCGACGGCGGCCATTTTGACCAATGCCGGAAACCATTTGGATCAATGGCAGTGGCGGCCATTTTGAACAACAGTGGCAGCCATTTTGATCAATGCCAGAAACCGTTTCGATCGACCACGCCGGTGGCCATTTTGATCAATGATCCAGGTCTTTATGGCCGATGACGGAAGCCATTTTGATCGACGGCAGCGGCCATGTTTGAACTGAAGTGTGCAGGTTAGGTGGATTGGCCACGCTAAATTGCCTTTTAAGTGGGGGTAAAAAATAATTGGGTACTCTTATAAAAAAATGTTTGAGTTGAAGCGTTGTTCTCTTTGCAGAGTGACCAACTAAAGCAAAAAGTGCAGAGGATACTGGAAGTCTGCTGAGGGATTTGGATAGGCTAAGTGAATGGGTTAGGGGCTGGCAGATGGAATACAATGTTGACAAATGTAAGGTTATCCATTTTGGTAGGAAGAACAGCAAAAGGGATTATTTCAATGATAAAATATTAAAACATGCTGCTGTGCAGAGACCTGGGTGTGCTAGTGCATGAGTCGCAAAAAGTTGGTTTACTGGTGCAACAGGTGATTAAGGAGGCAAATGGAATTTTGTCCTTCATTGCTAGAGGGATGGAGTTTAAGACTAGGGAGGTTATGCTGCAATTGCATAAGGTGTTAGTGAGGCCACACCTGGAGTATTGTGTTCAGTTTTGGTCTCCTTACTTGAGAAAGGACGTACTGGCACTGGAGGGTGTGCAGAGGAGATTCACTAGGTTAATCCCAGAGCTGAAGGGGTTGGATTACGAGGAGAGGTTGAGTAGACTGGGACTGTACTCGTTGGAATTTAGAAGGATGAGGGGGGATCTTAGAGAAACATATAAGATTATGAAGGGAATAGATAGGATAGATGCGGGCAGGTTGTTTCCACTGGCGGGTGAAAGCAGAACTAGGGGGCATAGCCTCAAAATAAGGGGAAGTAGATTCAGGACTGAGTTTAGGAGGAACTTCTTCACCCAAAGGGTTGTGAATCTATGGAATTCCTTGCCCAGTGAAGCAGTAGAGGCTCCTTCATTAAATGTTTTTAAGATAAAGATAGATAGTTTCTTGAAGAATAAAGGGATTAAGGGTTCGGGCCGGAAAGTGGAGCTGAGTCCACAAAAGATCAGCCATGATCTCATTGAATGGCGGAGCAGGCTCGAGGGGCCAGATGGCCGACTCCTGGTTCTCATGTTCTTAACTGCCCTGCGTCAGGCCTCCGGATTCTGGCACCTCGGCTGGCCTCCATTTCTGCGCGCCGGTCAGCTCTCGGCTTGTGTTCGGGGGCAGCGCTGTGGGGGTGGAGCCAGCAGGCGGTATCAGAAACGGGGCAGCAAGAACTCTCCCTGACACCCGAAGTGTCGGCCCGGGCTTGACGCAGGAGGGCACCTGCCATCGGTTGTGGATGCTTCCCCGCGAGCCTCACCCTCATCGATCGGCAGAGCAGACTCGATTGGCCGAATGACCTACCTCAGCCCCTACATCTTCTGGTCTGAGGCCAGTTCTCATGTCTCCCTCGCATCTCTGAGTTCTTTGCTGCTACCAAACGAGTGATAATATTTCAGAGTTTTTGCAGCACGGAGAGAGGCTCTTCGACCCATGCCAGCCGCCAAGCATCCATCTATCCTAATCCCGGTGAATCGCCTCCGCACCCTCTCCAGCGCAATCACATTCTTCCTAGCGTGTGGCGATGAGAACGGCACACGGTACTCTAGCTGTGGCCGAACCAGCGTTTTATGCAGCTCCGCCATAACCTCCCGTGTCTCGGCTTCTAAAGGCAAGTTTCCCCAAAAGCCTTCTTAGCCACCTGTCCTGCTGCTGTAGTCATCTGGGACGGCCGCTTCCCGATTACAAAATGGACAGTTTGCAAAGATTGCTGGGAAAATGGACAATGCTGAGAAAACAAGCAGGTTCAGAGCTTGTCCATATATTGGAGCCGCAGCTCCCAGACAAGACCAAAACTGCAAACCCATTAGCATACTAATGACCCATCCCCGGGGACAAAAGAGTAACATTTGAGTAACCGATACGAAGGCAGACACCCCGGCGCCAGAGGAGACCGAAACAAAGCAGGCCAACGGCCACCTAGGACACGCCCAGCCATCAGGGCACCCACCCCTTTATTGGAGGAAATCGATAGGAACGATCGAGAAACGGCCCAATTAATCGGGGCCAAGTTCAAGGCCCGCCCAAAAGCGCGCGAAGCCCCTTTTGGGAATAAGAAGGAGCCCCCAAAAGAGAATCTCTCTCTTGCGGCCCCGGCTCTCACCGAGGAGAGACCTGCCCAACAGCAACACCAGAACAAGTAAGTCCAAGGTCACCGCTCGCTCCGAGACAGACGCTCCGAGCTGTTATTCCGTACCAATCCACCCCAGCAGCCTCAGAACCGAACAACGGCCATTGTTCCTCTGACTGAGTGGGCGCCCGAAGCTAAGTATAGGCTTTAGCAGTCGTGATAGTTTAGTCTGTAGAGTTTTATCCATGAGTACATTTAACGGTGTGTGTAAATAAATAAGCATTGAGTTTGAACTAACTAACTGGTGTATCGAGTCTTTGATCAGTATTCGGTTTGAACCTTGTGGCGGTATCGAGAGATACCTGGCGACTCGAGAGCGAAACGTAATTAGAATTAAGGAAGGCGACCATATTGGCCGCCATATTCCGAGCCAAATAAAGAGAGAATCAAATTGAGCAACACTGCCTTCAGGAATCTATGGACATCAAGGTCCCTCTGGTCCCCTCTACAGCCTGCCGTCCGGCCGCCCATCGTATATTCCCGCGTCTTGTTAGTCCCCCCAGAATGCACCACCTCACACTTTTCAGGGTTAAATTGCCACTGTTAGACCATAGAACGATACAGCGCAGTACAGGCCCTTCGGCCCACGATGTGGCACCGAAACAAAAGCCATCAGTTCTGCCCATCTGACCACCTCGACCATATCCCCCACCCGCCTCCCTGTAATCCAAGGCTTTCCTCCTCGCTGTTTACCACACCGCCAGTTTTCGTGTCATTTGCGAACACCACGTTCAGTCCCAGATCGTTATTGTACACTACAAACAGCGAGGGAGCCAGCACACCGTTCGCTGCAGAACACCACTGGACACAGGAGCCCAGTCCCCTCCTCCTGTCTATCTCTCTCGCCGCCACATATCCAACACCGCCCCCCCCCCCCCCCCCCCCCCCCCAAACCTCCCTCGAGTGAGTACCACTCTCGAGTCCGTCTCCTCCAGTCGTCGTTCCCCGAATCACTTCACCAAGCTCCGGCCACCCGTCCCAGTCTCAGCTTGACAGCTGGTTTCACAGTGTGTCGGCTGAGGCATTAGTAATCAGCGGCTGCCCGTGGAGTTTGGGGGGGACGGGGGGGGGGACACGACACTCACCCACTTGAGGCGCCACCGACAGACTCTGATAGTAAAACCGCTCGGCCAACTGTTCAGTGTCCACTCCGGCCAGCTCGTTCTGGTATCGCGCTGAGGAGCAGGACAAAGGGACAGGCGTAAAGTCACGGCAAGGACAGAGGAACCTCCATTACATACCCCCCACCAGCCTCACTGCGAGGGGCAAACCACCCGATGGGAAACTGGAGGGGCTACCCTGGATTATACCACCCGCTGAGGGAGTGGGAGGGGTACCCTGGATCATACCACCTGGTGAGGGAGTGGAGGGCACCCTGGATCATACCATCTGGTGAGGGAGTGGAGGGGGGGGGGGGCGGGGTACCCTGGATTATACCACCTGGTGAGGGAGTGGGAGGGGGGTACCCTGGATCATACCACCTGGTGAGGGAGTGGGGGGGTACCCAGGATTATACCGCACGGTGAGGGAGTGGGAGGGTGGTACCCTGGATCATACCACCTGGTGAGGGAGTGGGAGGGGGGGTACCCTGGATCATACCACCTGGTGAGGGAGTGGGGGGGGGGGGGGGGTACCCAGGATTATACTGCCCGGTGAGGGAGTGGGAGGGGGGGTACCCTGGATCATACCACCTGGTGAGGGAGTGGGGGGGGTACCCAGGATTATACCGCCCGGTGAGGGAGTGGGAGGGGGGGTACCATGGATCATACCACCTGGTGAGGAAGTGGGGGGGGGGGGTACCCTGGATTATACCGCCCGGTGAGGGAGTGGGAGGGGGGGTACCATGGATCATACCACCTGGTGAGGAAGTGGGGGGGGTACCCTGGATTATACCACCCGGTGAGGGACCCGGTTTGGGGGGGGGGGGGGGTTGGATTATACCATCTGGTGAAGAGGGGTATAATTTGGATTATACTAACCTGGTGAGGCAGGGACCCCCCCCCCCCCCCCCTCCCCCTACCTCTATGATGGACAGAGCCGAGCAGACGCTTGGAGACCTGTCGAGCGGCGCCACAATCTCGAGGCTCTCGCTCGGGTAAAGGGCCGGAGCAGACGCGAGGCTCTCTCCCCCCCCCTTGGGCAGCCAGCCCGTGGGTTCAGCCCCCTGCCCTCACCGGCCGCTCCTGTGCCAACACTCACCGAGGTCGCCCAGGTACATCAGGCAACGATGGCAAGCCATCTGGGCCCACTCCATTTCCTTGCCCGAGGCAGTGACCAACTTCTTGCGACCTGCAGTGGAGAGAAAGAGAGGGGGGGGGGGGTTAAGGAAGAAAAAGGTTCGCCGTTGGCATGACAGCATGGCTGAGCTCTCCCCAAAGTGACCCCCCGCCGCCTTTCCCGGCCACGATTAACCCGTGTCCTCCCCCGGGACGAGGAACGCAGGCACGGAAGCTCAGCGGCGGACCCCAGCCCCGAGCGAGCCCCCCCCTTTCCGACGAGCCAACTCCAAACCTCTGCCAGCTGCCCCCGGCTGCAAGCACTGACCTATGAGCGGGTCGGTGACGTGGGTCCAGTCAATGGAGCTGTGCAACTCGAGCTGGTAGTGGGACTGGACGTAGAGGAGTAAATGCTGATAGAACCCGATGCCCGCGATCAGGTGGGTGCGGTAGGCACACTCGAGGGCACTCCGACTGTGGATATGCTGCGAGGGAAGAAGAGACAAGAGATCAGAGAGGGGCAGAGGAGAGCAACGCAACAGCGGGAGGAAAACGGGGAGATCTCGAAACGGAAAACTTGCTGAAAAATGATACATTACCGACTGTACGTTACAAAGAACAAAGAACAAAGAAATGTACAGCACAGGAACAGGCCCTTCGGCCCTCCAAGCCCGTGCCGACCATACTGCCCGACTAAACTACAATCTTCTACACTTCCTGGGTCCGTATCCTTCTATTCCCATCCTATTCATATATTTGTCAAGATGCCCCTTAAATGTCCCTATCGTCCCTGCCTCCACTACCTCCTCCGGTAGTGAGTTCCAGGCACCCACTACCCTCTGCGTAAAAAACTTGCCTCGTACATCTACTCTAAACTTTGCCCCTCTCACCTTAAACCTATGCCCCCTAGTAATTGACCCCTCTACCCTGGGGAAAAGCCTCTGACTATCCACTCTGTCTATGCCCCTCATAATTTTGTATACCTCTATCAGGTCGCCCCTCAACCTCCTTCGTTCCAGTGAGAACAAACCGAGTTTATTCAATCGCTCCTCATAGCTTATGCCCTCCATACCAGGCAACATTCTGGTAAATCTCTTCTGCACCCTCTCTAAAGCCTCCACATCCTTCTGGTAGTGTGGCGACCAGAATTGAACACTATACTCCAAGTGTGGCCTAACTAAGGTTCTATACAGCTGCA
This sequence comes from Scyliorhinus torazame, assembly GCF_047496885.1. Classification (NCBI taxonomy): domain Eukaryota; kingdom Metazoa; phylum Chordata; class Chondrichthyes; order Carcharhiniformes; family Scyliorhinidae; genus Scyliorhinus; species Scyliorhinus torazame. The sequence continues at coordinate 29,086,689 of NC_092732.1, read as the reverse complement.
ACATGACTTGCCAATTCTTATACTCAATGCCCCGGCCAATGAAGGCAAGCATGCCGTATGCCTTCTTGACTACCTTCTCCACCTGTGTAGCCCCTTTCAGTGATCTGTGGACCTGTACTCCTAGATCTCTTTGACTTTCAATACTCTTGAGGGTTCTACCATTCACTGTATATTCCCTACCTGCATTAGCCCTTCCAAAATGCATTACCTCACATTTGTCCAGGTTAAACTCCATCTGCCATCTCTCCGCCCAAGTCTCCAGACAATCTAAATCCTGCTGTATCCTCAGACAGTCCTCATCGCTATCCGCAATTCCACCAACCTTTGTGTCGTCTGCAAACTTACTAATCAGACCAGTTACATTTTCCTCCAAATCATTTATATATACTACAAAGAGCAAAGGTCCCAGCACTGATCCCTGTGGAACACCACTGGTCACAGCCCTCCAATTAGAAAAGCATCCCTCCATTGCTACCCTCTGCCTTCTATGGCCTAGCCAGTTCTGTATCCACCTTGCCAGTTCACCCCTGATCCCGTGTGACTTCACCTTTTGTACTAGTCTACCATGAGGGACCTTGTCAAAGGCCTTACTGAAGTCCATATAGACAACATCTACTGCCCTACCTGCATCAATCATCTTAGTGACCTCCTCGAAAAACTCTATCAAGTTAGTGAGACACGACCTCCCCTTCACAAAACCGTGCTGCCTCTCACTAATACGTCCATTTGCTTCCAAATGGGAGTAGATCCTGTCTCGAAGAATTCTCTCCAGTAATTTCCCTACCACTGAAGTAAGGCTCACCGGCCTGTAGTTCCCGGGATTATCCCTGCCACCCTTCTTAAACAGAGGAACAACATTGGCTATTCTCCAGTCCTCCGGGACATCCCCTGAAGACAGCGAGGATCCAAAGATTTCTGTCAAGGCCTCAGCAATTTCCTCTCCAGCCTCCTTCAGTATTCTGGGGTAGATCCCATCCGGCCCTGGGGACTTATCTACCTTAATATTTTTTAAGACACCCAACACCTCGTCTTTTTGGATCACAATGTGACCCAGGCTATCTACACCCCCTTCTCCAGACTCAACATCTACCAATTCCTTCTCTTTGGTGAATACTGATGCAAAGTATTCATTTAGTACCTCGCCCATTTCCTCTGGCTCCACACATAGATTCCCTTGCCTATCCTTCAGTGGGCCAACCCTTTCCCTGGCTACCCTCTTGCTTTTTATGTAAGTGTAAAAAGCCTTGGGATTTTCCTTAACCCTATTTGCCAATGACTTTTCATGACCCCTTCTAGCCCTCCTGACTCCTTGCTTAAGTTCCTTCCTACTTTCCTTATATGCCACACAGGCTTCGTCTGTTCCCAGCCTTTTAGCCCTGACAAATGCCTCCTTTTTCTTTTTGACGAGGCCTACAATATCACTCGTCATCCAAGGTTCCCGAAAATTGCCGTATTTATCTTTCTTCCTCACAGGAACATGCCTGTCCTGTATTCCTTTCAACTGACACTTGAAAGCCTCCCACATGTCAGATGTTGATTTGCCCTCAAACATCCGCCCCCAATCTATGTTCTTCAGTTCCCGCCTAATATTGTTATAATTAGCCTTCCCCCAGTTTAGCACATTCATCCTCGGACCACTCTTATCCTTGTCCACCAGTACTTTAAAACTTACTGAATTGTGGTCACTGTTACCGAAATGCTCCCCTACTGAAACATCTACCACCTGGCCGGGCTCATTCCCCAATACCAGGTCCAGTACCGCCCCTTCCCTAGTTGGACTGTTTACATATTGTTTTAAGAAGCCCTCCTGGATGCTCCTTACAAACTCTGCCCCGTCTAAGCCCCTGGCACTAAGTGAGTCCCAGTCAATATTGGGGAAGTTGAAGTCTCCCATCACCACAACCCTGTTGTTTTTACTCTTTTCCAAAATCTGTCTACCTATCTGCTCCTCTATCTCCCGCTGGCTGTTGGGAGGCCTGTAGTATACCCCCAACATTGTGACTGCACCCTTCTTATTCCTGATCTCTACCCATATAGCCTCACTGCCCTCTGAGGTGTCCTCTCGCTGTATAGCTGTGATACTCTCCTGAACAAGTAGCGCAACTCCGCCTCCCCTTTTACATCCCCCTCTATCCCGCCTGAAACATCTAAATCCTGGAACGTTTAGCTGCCAATCCTGCCCTTCCCTCAACCAGGTCTCTGTAATGGCAACAACATCATAGTTCCAAGTAGTAATCCAAGCTCTAAGTTCATCTGCCTTACCCGTAATGCTCCTTGCATTAAAACATATGCACTTCAGGCCACCAGACCCGCTGTGTTCAGCAACTTCTCCCCGTCTGCGCTGCCTCAGAGCCACACTGTCCCTATTCCCTATTTCTCCCTCAATGCTCTCACCTTCTGACCTATTGCTCCCGTGCCCACCCCCCTGCGTACCGTTAGAGCGTAAACTACGACGCAAACGTCACAAAGCGACTTCGGGAATGGAGGTACCTGCTGTAAGGTGTTACGTCACCCTGGGCTAGTGCGTGGTCAATCCCAGCCCCAGCGGCCCAGGAGTCCCAGCGCAACAATAATAATCTGTATCGTCACAAGTAGGCTTACATTAACACTGCAATGAAGTTACTGTGAAAAGCCCCTCGCCGTCACTCTCTGGCACCTGTTAGGGTACACAGAACATACAGTGCAGAAGGAGGCCATTCGGCCCATCGAGTCTGCACCAACCCACATTAAGCCCTCACTTCCACCCTATCCCCGTAACCCCATCTAAACCTTTTGGACACTAAGGGCAATTTAGCATGGCCAATCCACCTAACCTGCACGTCTTTGGACTGTGGGAGGAAACCGGAGCACCCGGAGGAAACCCACGCACACACGGGGAGAACGTGCAGACTCCGCACAGATAGTGACCCAGCGGGGAATCGAACCTGGGACCCTGGAGCTGTGAAGCCGCAGTGCTAACCACTGTGCTACCCTGCCGCCCACGTAGCTAACGATAACCGCAGCTACCTGTGCTACACTGAGGGAGAATTCAGAACGTCCAATTCACCCACCATAGAAAGCATCCTATCGGGCTGCATCGCAGCCTGGTACGGCAACTGCTCAGCCCAGGACCGCAAGAAACTTCAGAGAGTCGTGAACACCGCCCAGTCCATCACACGAACCCGCCTCCCATCCATTGACTCCATCTACACCTCCCGCTGCCTGGGGAAAACGGGCAGCATAATCAAAGACCCCTCCCACCCGGCTTACTCACTCTTCCAACTTCTTCCATCGGGCGGGAGATACAGAAGTCTGAGAACATGCACGAACAGACTCAAAAACAGCTTCTTCCCCGCTGTTACCAGACTCCTAAACGACCCTCTTATGGACTGACCTCATTAACACTACACCCTGTATGCTTCATCCGATGCCAGTGCTTGTGTAGTTACATTGTATATGTTGTGTTGCCCTATTATGTATTTTCTTTTCTTCCCTTTTCCCTATTATGTATTTTCTTTTATTTTCTTTTATTCTCTTTTCTTCTCATGTACTTAATGATCTGTTGAGCTGCTCACAGAAAAATACTTTTCACTGTACCTCGGTACACGAGACAATAAACAAATCCAATCCAATCCAAGCACATCTTTTGGGACTTGTGGGAGGAAACCGGAGCACCCGGAGGAAACCCTCGCAGACCCGGGGAGAACGTGCAGACTCCGCGCAGGCAGCGACCCAAGTCAGGAATCGAACCTGGGACCCTGGCCCTGTGAAGCAACAGTGCTAACCACTGTGCTACAAGTGAATTAACCATCAATTCTCCCCCCCCCCCCCACGCCCTCCGCCGTCTCGTCTAGACGGAAGATAAGCAGGGGGTGGAATGTCGGCATTGGTTAGGTTAGCTCATCCGTCCGTACCCTTCATACGGCGGTTGGGAATCCTGTCTCTTCCCGTGTAGGTGGGAGCGGTACCTTGCGCCGGTTGGGATTCGGCGGGGTGCAAGCGTGGGGGGGGGGGGGGGCTGTGTGGAAGATCCTGGGGTGTGGCAGACTCCTGAGGGGC